>NC_084824.1:6552046-6802483 GCF_958449725.1 Rosa rugosa | reverse complement strand
CAGATTCAGTTCGTCCATTGGGTGATCTCACCTGAAGGGAGGTAGGGGACCTTCTTTGATCTTCTAAAAGGCCTCATATAGAGGTTTTTGCTTTTGTTTTTGGCTGAGACTGGTTTTTCGTTTTTAAGCATATGAGGTCTTAACAATCCCACTATATGTATATATGATTGATTATCAGTTAGATCGAGGAGTTAATCAATATGTTATTATATGAAAATAGAACTGATCGATATCTAATTAGGTGGAGCAATTCAATTAGTTGTTTTGCTGGCCCCAAAACTTAATGTTGTTTCTTCTCTCATCTTGATAGTCACCATCTCCAAGATTAGAGAAAGAATCAAAGCTAAGAGAAAAGAAGATAGAGGGAAGAAGAAGAAGAAATGATGATGGATGTTTAAGGGTAATACCGGAAATAAGAGATAGAAATTATGTTGCTGGCTGTACTCAGATTTTTGCTGGGTACAAATAGCAGCACCCATCATACAAACCGGGTTGTTTAAATGCATGAAGCTAATTTCTAGGTTATTGCTAGACACACTCTCTGTTTCTCTCTATTTCTGTGGGAAACAAAAACGGTTGAACGTTAACCTCTTTATTAGCACATTCTGCATGACAGATTTTCTCCTTAAAACAAACGAGCTTACGGGCATGAGATCGACATTGACTTCCCTCAAGTTTTGTCTATCATTCGTATCAAGCTAGCTAGATATATATACGTGCAACAATTACTTACAGTGGGAAGTGCCTTGCTCTTTCCCCAAGCAGAGGCTCCTTGGCCGTCCAACAATCCACCACCATGAATTACGAAGTGTTCAACATATCTGAAGCTGATCCAATGGTCCACACCAACCGAAGATTGGACGTCCACGGGAGCTTGTATGGTTCCCTGTACCTGCAACTCCATTGGTCCCTTGCAATGCCCTTGTAGAACCACCGGTGCCACCATGAACGTCCCTTGTGGAAATAAAATAACACCACCTCCAGTGTTTTGATGACAGGATTGGTTCCACACTTCACTCAAGACCTAAAGTAAATAAACCAAATCTAATAAGCAAACAAAACAGTGAACGCACTTTGGCCATAATCATGCAAATAGTTTATACTAATCATGCAAATAGTTTATACTTCTACATACCTTGCTGTTATCAAATTTTCCATCTGCAACGGCCCCGTGTTCCAGTACATTGTAAACTTTGGACTGAGCTTGAACTTTGTTAATGGTTACAAGCAATAGCACTAAGCAAACACATTGGATAGCCAAGGTCGAGACCATATTTTTGTTTCCGGTGAGCTTCTTCAATTTGTTAAGTGTGTACATTATTGTTGTTATGGTAGTTCTTATAGGACGTTGTTTGTTTAGGTTGAAATGAATTTGGTTCTTTAGAAAAGAACAAAAAATCAAAAACGATCCGATTTGTTTAAATTTAGATTTTTTCAAGTGGATTAAGAGAATCTGTATTTTCCTTAATCAGTATCCATCAGGATCTGGGTATGTGCTTTCAGGGTTTAATTACTTATAAAGTAGGATAGTAAAACATTGGTTTTCTATTTGGGAGGTCATGTGTTCGAGCCCTATCAAGGATGGAGAGAGGGGGTTAAAAAAAATATTACTCATAAGGTGTATGCGCTAAATGTTTACTTATGAAAAAAAATCAAAAGAAATTTACAGAAAAATGGACATAATTAATAGAAAATGTTAGAGTGAGATAATTTGTACCGGGCCCATGTATGCCGAAAATTTTGCAGGCTCCATGTTGCATGACATTATATTCTTATCTTAGCCATTTTTGTTATCCTTTAATACTTTAATTTTTAATTTGTTACTTAAGCTCTAATTAATAATCTATAATATTAAATTAAAAACTATTTATTTATTATGAAGGTACAAAAGAAAAATAAAATTTTTAATTAGATCTATAACTACAATTCATGAATCATGCCCCATGGAAACTGTACCCAATAAAAAAAAAAATTCTCCAAGACCATGATAATTTATACCCAAAACTGTAAATTATATCACATGATTTTTGGTCAAAATCGCAATTCTTATTTTCTCACCAAAAATTTTTCAAATTGAAATAATGATTTATAAGCACATCTTGAACTAACAGAGTTTAAAAATCATCATGTACTTTTTTTTACCATTTTTCAAATAAAAAAACAACAAAATTAATAAAAAATAATTTGTATGAGGTTTCGATCATTAGTCAATTGGAACATGTTTTAATAATCATGGTCTACAAATAGTGAGTTTATGGTATAAGAGAATTTCAACAAAAATTAGTGTTAACATGTTTTTGTATGTCATTGCATTCCACGGGTGCCCTCATGACACCTTCCAATGTGTCAAATCACTCAAAGACCCATTTTTGTTCAAACTTTAATGTTTTCTAATCTCACTATTAATAAAAGCATGATCTTTAGAATGAATTTCAATTGACGAAATATCAAAATCTCTAACAGATTTTTTTCGTACGATTTTTCAAAATTAAAAAGTAAGAAAATGTATAAAAAGAATCTTTCTGATATTTAAGTGGTATGCGAGTTAAGAAATATTTTAGTAGTCATACTCTATGAATACTAAACTCATGCGTGATTGCATGGCACAAGTAATATTTCAAATGACCCATGGAATTCAGAAGGTGACTTAATTATTAGTAAAAGCATGATTTTCAAAATTGTATTCTAATCAACATATATGAAAAGAGAAAAATTCACTGTTAGTGCCCAAACTCTATTGCCAATGCCAATTTGATACCCGAACTTTCAACTATATCAATGTGATACCTGAAGTCTTGTACTGACATCGATGTGATACATTCGTCCAAATTTCGTGACGGCTTCATTAATTTGATGACGTGGCAAGCACGTGGGAATAAAAAATAGACAAAAGACCAAAATAACCTTTTCGTGTAAGGAAAATTGAATTGGGAGAGAATTGAGTCGTGCTTTCATTGATAATAGAGACCTCTTTATATAGAGGATTACAAGACATAGAATCAGAGTTGTACAAGGAAATTAAGATAGTCGTACAATTAATCGGATATCTATAAATATCTCCGAGAATATCTCTAATTCAAAACCTTATTATAACTAGGTCAAATAACCTAGAGTTTGGGCCAGACACATATTCTGGACTTACTTGAACACTCCTCCTTGTGTCGCCCAAACGTGGTGCTCCTCTCGTTGCCTCATTAAAAACCTTACCGAAAATAACCTCGGTCGAAGGGAAAAAAGAGCACAACACACCCTTCACGTTTCGAGACCATACATGTAGACACCTCCCCCTGATGACAACGGTCATGGGAGTTCGGATAACTTCCGCATGCTACCAACACGTTTCTCGAAAGTGGAATTTAGGCAATGACTTAGTGAGCAAGCCTACCAAACTGTCCTAGTTCACTTTGATCTTGAGGAGAGTCTGTTGTTGCTGATTATGTTTGGTGTTATCGCTTTTGATGTAGCCTTGCTTCATTTATTCAAAACAAGCATCATTATCTTAAATGTTCGTAGGCTCATCTGTGGTAGACTTCAAACCACAATTGTTCGAACATGCGTAATTATGGATCTAATCCATATACATTCACGAACCACTTCGTGAAGAGGAATAATCACTGCATTAATTCTTCGAAGATATAGCGACTATGATATATTCTGTAGACCTCCAAGATATCACGGTCATTACCCATGGTGAACACTTAACCAGTTTGGGAATGACCTTTGTGTGGGTCAGAGAGATACCCAATATCAGCAAAATCTTCCAAAACACATGTCATTTTAGGATGGGGATAGTGGACGCAGGCCAGTGTTGGCGGCGTTCCTGGTGTGTGATGGGTCCGAATCCATCATCTCTCTGTAGGGATAGAACAAGCCCATATCAATCGTACATCTCAAGTATCGAAAAATATTTCTTACACCAATCCAATAGCGTCGCGTTGGCGCAAAGCTATATCTAGCTAACAAGTTCATGGCAAATGAGATGTCCTGTCTTGTGCATTGAGCTAAGTACAATAATGCGCCTATTGTACTTAAGTAAGGCACTTCTGCCTCTAGCACATCTTCGTCATCATCCTTTGGATGAAAATGATATTTTTCAGGATCAAGACTACGGACGATCATGAGGATGCTTGAAGGTTTGACCTTGTCAAAATGCCTAAGCATCTATCAACACGATGCTCAAGTTCCAAATCGAGACATAATCTTGTTCTCCCAAAATCCTTCATCTCAAACTCGGATTTCAAGTGTTCAGCGGTTTCCCTTAACTCTTTAAGGACTTCCAATGAAGATCATGTCCAACATGAACCGCGATAGAATCCGAAACTTGTTATGAAAATGCGCGGGCATATCCCTTCCCAATCAAGTAGTCACTTTAGTGAGTGTTTCAACCTTATTGTAAACGTGCTCCGTGGTTTAGAGCCACTTGACTTGGGTAAATGAAGTTCACCATGAACCTTCATGTATATTCCATATCTAGATCCCCATATAGATACGTAGTGACCACATTTGTAAGTTGCATGTTCAGTTATTCGGAAACTACAAAACTGACAGGGTAGTGGAGTGCAATGACATCCATTAAGAGAGAATATGTCTCATCGTAGTCGATTCCAGGGCGTTTTGTGAGAAGCCTTGCGCCATAAGGCGAGATTACTATCTATTTTTCTCATCACGCTTTCTAACGAAGACCCATTAGTCAATAGGTTTTATGTTAGGAGGTGTTGGCATCACTGGCTCGAAAACCTTTCTCTTCGTTAGAGAATCCAACTTAACCTGGATCGCATCTTTCCATTTAGGCCAAATTTCTCTACGTTGGCATTCATTCATCAACGGAGCGTGGTTCGATATCATCAGACTCAACAAACTCATGAGCAATGAAATGCGCGATTACATCATCAATTATGATGGAGTCATCATAAATTATGATGGAGTTTCTATCCCACGTCTCATGTACACTAGTGTAATTTTCAAAGAGCTCTATATTCTCAGGAATAGGTTATGACGTTGAGGCGTCCCCCAACGATAACCATAATCCGGAAGATTCTCATGAGACGGATTTCGAGTGTCGATGATCAAAGGATTGGAATGTGCCAAAGTATCCTTCAAACCTACGGGCCTCCCACACATCCTAGCTGGGGCCATGACCTATAACGCCATAGTGCCACTCTCTTTAGCGTTGGCGCCATGCCTACCTCTGTGTAGGGTGGCGCTACGTCCTTTCGTAGGGACGTCCTTCCTTGCAAGCATATTTGCAGCAGATGTGTGATCTCGTCACTTTAACAGGGATTGAGATGAGACATAGTGGGTGTTTCAGTTGTCTCGAGGGGGGTTCGATCCAGCTGAACACGGGATGTATCAGTCTGTTACTATTGTTATCGGTCTCGCTTATCTGCAATTGTAAAGACAATTGCACAACAGTCAGTATCGTATAAGATAATGATTTAAAAATTCAGACGACATAATTTTTTTTGCTGTTGTCTGATTATTTCATACGATGTAAATCAGACAATGGTTGTTTTTAACTGTCTCGCATAACAACTGTTGTACAATTGTTGTGCAACTGTTGTGCTCACAATTTTTTAACGGTCTCGCATAACAACTGTTGTGCAATTGTAAATCAGACAATGGTTGTTTTTTCGATGTTGTCTGAATCAATCAATTCTGACAACAGTTATTACATTGATGTTGTTTAAGGTTGATTAACACAATGGTTGAAAAAAGATGTCGTCTGATTGTTTTTAATCACACAACAGTTATTACTTCTCTGTTGTGCAATTGCTATTAATACAATGGTTGAAAAAGATGTTGTCTGATTGTTTAATTCACACAACAGTTTGTTAGTTATCTGTTGTGTCACTCTCTTTCAGACAATGTATCTGAATTGATGTTGTCTGAGTTTTAGGGTTCAGTATATATGCTAGCTAGTTAACACTTTGCCAAATTTTCAATTTTCATTTCCCTCCATTCCACCAAATTTTACATTTCACATTGACTAGTATTTAAAGGAAAGAACCCTAGCCCATTTGCTCCTTCTTCCTCTCTCGGCCGCACATGCCCCTCTCTCTATCTCTCTCCCCGGCTCCCCCCTTCTTCCTCTCACCATCTCTCTGTTACGCCGGAAAGCTCGACTTCCGGCCGTCGACTTTTGGCATTGCCACCACCAAAAGATAGCCTAGGCGATGGAGAACAAAACCCAGCCACCCCGCCCTCAATCGAGATCGTCGAACCACCGCACACGACCCCTAAAGCTATGTCGTCGCTGTTCCTTAACCCTCTTCGATCTCCGGCCATCTTTTCAACCTAAAACATGGTATGTTTCTCCCAGATCCAACCTCCTCCTCTTCTTCTTCTTCCTCCTCCCGATTTTCTCACTCCCTCTTTTTTCCTCTGTAAATTTCTCTGAATCACTCTCTCTTTTTCCTACGTTTTGTTTAAATTTTCTATGGCCTGTGTGTTTGTGTCTCTGAGTCTGCGACTTAGCTGCTTGTGTGGTTTGATTTTGATGCATGGCTCTGATGTGGTTCGATTTTGTTTGGTGTTTTGAAAACAAAGATGGATCGGTACCAGAGAGTGGAGAAGCCAAGAGCAGAGACGCCAGTTGATGAGAATGAGATTAGGATTACGAGCTGTACATACCACATATATTACATACCGCCAAGCATAATCAATGACCTCATAGGTGGGCCCCACGACATGGCTAGCCCCGCCTATGGCATGCATCCGGTAGGCCGACACCCGAGCTACTTTGTCATGGTGGAGATCGGCCGGTATCTAGTTGGGAGGCCACCCTCCCATGCTCCCCAAGAGGCTTCAAGAGAAGCAATATGTACATTGTATCCCACATCGGAAATATAGAATAGAGGGGGACTTCCCTTAGCTATAAAGGGAAGTCCTCCCCTTCTTGGAAAGGATGGATCCATGATCCCCTCACTTGTATCACTATCAAAGGCTACTTGGCCTCACTACATAGTAAAATATCTAAGTGGACGTAGCCTTGCCTCAAGGGCAAGGTGAACCACTATACATGCTTGTGTCCCTCTCTCTCTCTCCCTCTCATGATCCACACTTAGTCTCGTTCCGTATTCTTCAACAGAAACATTGGCGCTAGAAGGAGGGTCCCTAGTTTGGGTATGAGCCTCCGACCTTGAGCAAGGGTCATGTACGGGTACTACGAGTCAGCGGGTACTTACACATCCTCGTACCCTCAACCCCACTCCCAAGTCCACTCTTCTCCGGGACTCATGAGTCATCGGGTACGCCGGTGGGTACCGATACTAAAGGTCGTGTGTGTGCTCAAGCAGCTCTCTTACTCGTGCATGCAACCATGCAGCAACTTCAGCCTCGTACGGGTACTTATCTATAATTGAATATCATGGTCACTTTTGGGCCAAGCAATACCACTACACATCTAGATATCAAGGTCTCGTTCCATAGCTGGCCGGCTCGAGACCCATCAGTTATAAATAATCAGGGACCCGGCTTAAGGGACGCCCGCACCTTCAATCCCCATACGAAGAAGTCACTTCAAACTCACCAAAGTCGCAGGTTCCCGGGCATTGGATATAGCTCACCTTCAAGTCCTCCCGTTCGGGATACTGAAGACAAACTTGCAGGCTCAATCCCGTCGAGCATCCCCACCCATGTGACCAAATCTAAAACCCCGTAGCCTCTCCACCTCTCGGTGACCGGACCGGGAAGTAGCTTCCGGCACCCACTAGCCTCCGACACCTAATTTCGCTATTTTCCAGGTCCCGCTACCTTTCCCACCTCCCAGTGGTCGATCCGGCATCACACAGCATCTCGGTGACCCCAGCCGGCACCCTTCTCATGACAACATCCCGATCCCACCTCAATTGATCTTCTCCTAGTCCCACCGACACCACCCAACAGCACCTTTCGAGGAATCCCGGATCGTCACAGGTACCCAACCTCCCGGCACTCTCACCTCCTTCACCAACTCATTCAAGCATCAGACGCTCCGGGATTCAAAAAAAAAAAAAAAAAAAAAAAGAGAGAGAGATTGCCCGGACACCCATCGATTTTCTCTGTACACCCCACCACAGTAAGTGATCGATTTCCCAGCTGGTCTCTCGTCTCTCCGGGCACCTGTAACTCCATGAAATCAGCGGATACGTTTCCCTCAGGTGCCTGCCAAATTACTCTCGTCTCCGCCTCTCCGGGACCTGCAAATCTCTTCCACCCGGTCCAGTCTTCAAACTACAGCTCCCTGCACAGCTGCAGAGACATTTCAAATTTTAGAGCAGCAAATTGCTCTGGCCACCGAGACATCCAGTTTCAACCCCAGCTCTTGTTGCCTTCCCCATGTCCTGAACTCCTGGTGTTTTGTCTCGGCGCAATTCCTTTCGGTGACCGATCCGGCACCTCCTCTGGGTGCCAACCCTCTCTCGGTGCCAAGAAGTCGTCAACTGCTCTCGGTGCCATCTCAACAACTTGTATCTCGATCAATTCATAGCTGGGGTTTTCAAACTCCTCTCGACAAGCTATATACGGTCGCTGTATCTGCTCGCTGCAGCTGGAATTTGCAAAGCATCACACGCTCTACGCATCAGACATCTCAATGCAAAAGATAAGTACTAAGGCTTATTTAATTAACAGCTCAGACTTGTATTCTCGCTCACACTAATTAATTGATATATGTTTACAAAGCATGACCAAGCATATATACATCTTCATCAAATTACAAGTGTTAGTTAGCTAACCATGCTCAAAACACGTGGACGCCTTCAACACCATGAGCCTAACACGTAGCACACATTGGCTTACTGTATTCTATATATATAACATATGCGAGCACTGGGCATTTAGTTTATCAGCTTGTGTTATGATGCATATGAATATATGTGTGTATATTATTACAATCTCACAGTGGTGGAGTTTTCTGAGCATTATAAGCTACAATATCATAAAGTTCACATGTGCTTAGATTACTTGCAAGTCATAAATTATCAAATTGACATGCCTCACTTACTGACATATTTTGTATCTATGATACACATAGACCAACTGTCAAGTTACTACTGTCTAGGCACGTTGCCAATATCAAAGGTTTCATAACCAACACGGGTTGTACACCCATTCTCTACTTCACAAAATTGAGATTTACTATACAAGTATTAACTGTACAAATATCAAGATATGTCAAGCATAATCATTGGATGCCTTGCACCAGATTGCCCAGACAATTATACAATTATGTCTATTTTGCTAGTTAAAACATCATCTCTCCATTATACTCGACGTATCAAATTATACATTCTCTATAGGTCACACTTGGTCTGTGCTAACGTTTATTTTTGTTTTTGAGAAGGCTCGATCATTTGAAACGGATGTATTATTGTCACATTACAATGTGACGCCACTTTTCAAACAAGTCCGTCATTGTTCGCAATATTTATACAACTTCTTCACGGCTCCAGATAAGTTCTCAATCACGCTTATTCAATTAGAGCTAATGTTATACTTAGCATGCTTCAGTAATGATTACTATAATCTAAGCATATGCCTACAACATTTGATACTTTTAGTAGCATATCCATTATGCCTATGTATTAATATCATGCTTTAATTAATTTAATTGCCCGTCAATTAAAATTACTACATGCATACATATGACACTAAATAAGTGTAACATGCGGTACTTAAAATCCTCGCCCCGAGTGAGGTACCCCAACGGGGTTACGAGGCTAAGGCCATCATTCTACCCGGGGCCACGCCACCGGGTACCGGAGGCCAAAGCCACCGGATACCCCAACGGGGTTACGAGGCACAAGGCCATCATTCTACCCGGGGCCACGCCACCGGGTAAAGGAGGCCCACCGGCCCTCATTCCACCCCATTGGGTTAAGGAGGCTCAAGCCCTCACGTGACCCCACCGGGCCACGCTGTACAAGCCCTCAGGCTACCCCATCGGGTACGAGAGGCATCAAGCCCTCAGGCTACCCCATCGGGTACGAGAGGCATCAAACCCTCACTCTACCCCATTTGGTACGAGAGGCTCAGGTCCTCAATCTACCCTTCCGGGTATCAGAAGCTCAAGCCCTCAGGCTACCCCATCGGGTACGAGAGGCATCAAGCCCTTAGGCTACCCCATCGGGTACGAGAGGCATCAAACCCTCACTCTACCCCATCGGGTACGAGAGGCATCAAGCCCTCAGGCTACCCCATCGGGTACGAGAGGCATCAAACCCTCACTCTACCCCATTTGGTACGAGAGGCCCAAGTCCTCATTCTACCCTTCCGGGTATCAGAGGCTCAAGTCCTCATTCTACCCCTCCGGGTATCAGAGGCTCAAGTCCTCATTCTACCCTTCCGGGTATCAGAGGCTCAAGTCCTCATTCTACCCTTCCGGGTATCAGAGGCTCAAGTCCTCATTCTACCCCTCCGGGTATCAGAGGCTCAAGTCCTCATTCTACCCCTCCGGGTATCAGAGGCTCAAGTCCTCATTCTACCCTTCTGGGTATCAGAGGCTCAAGTCCTCATTCTACCCCTCCGGGTATCAGAGGCGCAAGTCCTCATTCTACCCTTCCGGGTATCAGAGGCTCAAGTCCTCATTCTACCCCTCCGGGTATCAGAGGCTCAACTCCTCATTCTACCCCTCCGGGTATCAGAGGCTCAACTCCTCATTCTACCCCTCCGGGTATCAGAGGCTCAACTCCTCATTCTACCCTTCCAGGTATCAGAGGCTCAAGTCCTCATTCTACCCCTCCGGGTATCAGAGGCTCAAGTCCTCATTCTACCCTTCCGGGTATCAGAGGCTCAAGTCCTCATTCTACCCTTCCGGGTATCAGAGGCTCAAGTCCTCATTCTACCTTTCCGGGTATCAGAGGCTCAACTCCTCATTCTACCCTTCCGGGTATCAGAGGCTCAAGTCCTCATTCTACCCTTCCGGGTATCAGAGGCTCAAGTCCTCATTCTACCTTTCCGGGTATCAGAGGCTCAAGTCCTCAATCTACCCTTCCGGGTATCAGAAGCTCAAGTCCTCATTTACCCTTCCGGGTATCAGAGACCCAAATCCTCATTCTACCCTATCGGGTACCATAGGCTCAAGCCCTCAGTAAACCCCACTTGGACCGGAGGCGGGGTAAGCCAAGGTCCAATCCTTTGCTTTTGAATCATCTCACCTCCCGAGCATTCTCTATACTTGGGGGACTTATTCATACCACTTATCACAAGTGGAGATAGTACCCGACCTGGACTATCATTGAGCTTCACGCTCATACTTTCGTGTTATGGTCTATTAATGGAAATATTGAAATTTTTCACCTATTGTTGATCGCAACAATTAAATTTCTTTTACATCCCATTAATAAGACCATAGGACAAAACTCACATCCACTCAACATGAGCGAGCTCATCTCTTACATTCCCGTTACACATGAGCCAAACAATCAGGTTATGGCTTATACGTTCAGGTTAAGTAAGTTAGAGTTTCTTCCTCTAACCTATACTTGGGGGACTATCATGGTCACGCCATAGTCTCGCTAGTATTGTCAATGGTTACTTCGATACCGGAGCTTCATTCTTAGCCTTACCGGCTTCGTCCACCGTAGCCTAAATCCAAATTCCTGTTTTACTACGTGACTTGGGGGACTCGGCGACTAACAACACTCCCGATCCTAACACATATGTATCACGTGCATACAACATTACATATCATTATGTGTCAACGAGTTCATCACACATCTATGCATCATATGCACTTCGTTATGCTATCATAACACATACATTTTCGACTTATACGTCGTATGTCAAACATTACATAATATGTGCATACACACATTGTGTAACATGCATCTCACATAAACATTCATGCACCTCGATGCATTTGACCCAAATGTCACTTCGATTGCCCTAGCGCAATCAATATGCTTTGTGTGCACTCATCTTATTTGCAGGTACTAGCTTGATGAGGGCCCCGGGGCACCAACATACCCGTAGAGTCCCTTCTTACTTACGGAGTTGGGGGACTAGTATGGGTATAGCGTTCAACGAGGTCATCACTCATACTTGGCGGCATCACATTTAAACTCCCCAACCAAGAAGCGCCTCTTACTCGGGGACTTGGGGGACTTGTACATACCACATATATTACATACCGCCAAGCATAATCAACGACCTCATAGGTGGGCCCCACGACATGGCTAGCCCCGCCTATGGCATGCATCCGGTAGGTCGACACCCGAGCTACTTTGTCATGGTGGAGATCGGCCGGTATCTAGTTGGGAGGCCACCCTCCCATGCTCCCCAAGAGGCTTCAAGAGAAGCAATATGTACATTGTATCCCACATCGGAAATATAGAATAGAGGGGGACTTCCCTTAGCTATAAAGGGAAGTCCTCCCCTTCTTGGAAAGGATGGATTCATGATCCCCTCACTTGTATCACTATCAAAGGCTACTTGGCCTCACTACATAGTAAAATATCTAAGTGGACGTAGCCTTGCCTCAAGGGCAAGGTGAACCACTATACATGCTTGTGTCCCTCTCTCTCTCTCCCTCTCATGATCCACACTTAGTCTCGTTCCGTATTCTTCAACAGAAACACGAGCCAAGGGAGGATGCGAAACTACATCACTTACGCCATGACTCTGCTTCAGGTCTCTTATCTAATTTTGGCCTCTCATTTTTAAGTAAAAAGTGGTGCCTGTTGATTAGTATGTTTAAATTTGTTTTAGCAGAGTCGAAATTTTAGTGTTTAAACTTGTGGATTTCTATGATATGTGGCGAATTTTGTAATGATATTAGTCAGATGTATGAATTTGTTTTGATGAATGCCGTTTGGGAACACGGAATAGTTATTGAACTTGTGATAATTGTTTTTTAGTTATCTAGCTATCTATATGTGCAATTGGTTGGTAAGATATACTGCTTATGCAAGTCGAAAATGCAATTGTATGATATATAGGCAACTCGTGGATATACATGTGTATTATGTTACTGGTTGTTGTTGTAATAGGCTTCTCTGATGGATAGCATGTAGTTACTATGTGTATCGCAGAACAAGGGTTCGAACGAAATTGTTTTCAAGGCTATGGGAAGAGCTATCAACAAGAGTGTGACGATTGTGGAGCTAATTAAGGTTAGATGTCTCATTGTGGATCACTATGCTGGATGGTTATATGTTCACTAGATCTAACAGGCTGACAAGTTAGTCTTATTACTTGTATTCCAGATAAGAATTGTCGGTCTTCACCAGTATACTACAATTGGATCCACCGACATAACTGATACTTGGGAACCCCTTGAGGAAGGCCTTCTACCGTAAGAGTCGCTAAACTTGCAACACTGGTTTATTTGCTGTACTGGTTTATTTTTCTAGTACTCTATTACTATTCCAGTGGTGCTTGTTTCTTCCAGTTGAGTTGTTTTGAGCTTTCTACTAAAGAATGTTAAAATTTCCTCATTTCTCTGTTTTATAAAGTTTGATTTAGGGCTGATTGTTTGGTTTATGAGTTCTTATCTGTACCCTTGTATCGAACTTGATTGAGATAAAACTAAATGTGCCCAGATAAAAGTAAAGCTGCTTCTAAGTCTATCTTATAGTCCAATGATTCAGCTCCTTCAAACTATCCACTCTCTTTGTTCTCATTCATTGTTGTGTTTGATAGCAATTACACTGTCGTCTAAGTTAGGTTATTAATACAGTGAGAATTGATTATGAACATTGAGAAGGTTTACCTTTATTTGTTTTGGATATTCAATTATGTGTTGGGTGTTCATCTTGTTTTGACTATGCTGAAATCAGAATTGGGTTTGTTGTGTTTTGGTTTTAGCTAGCTGGTGCGTGCTCTAGGTGGAGCTGTAGCGTCGTCTTCGCTTTTGGGGGTTTCTTGTTTCTCTAGGTGCGTGCTTTATAATTGAACTTCTTCTCTAGTTTCTCTAGTCACAAATGACATCTCCTCAGTTAGGAAGCACTTCCATTAATTGTTAATTTACCTTGCTTTTAGAAGGATTCAGTTACAACAATCTTGTTTTCAATTCCAGTTTGTGTTCTGTGGTGTTGAAAGTTGGAGAGAGATCGATTGATATGGGAATGAAGGTGGGTGGTTTGGTAGAGCAGGGCAGAGAGATCCATAAGTTCCTTCTTTTCCAAAGTCCTTGCTATGTTTGTCTAACTGGTGATATCTTTCAATTGATTTTGAGTCTTTTGGTTTGTTTTTGTTAAGTTCCAGCTCTTCTATTTAGGATTCATTGGTAAAAACTCAAGGTAGAAAAGAGGTTCTGCAAATGTGAATTTGTGTTTCTGAGTTTCTGACCCAGTTGAACTTTTACTGAAAACTGTACAGTTCGGTTGGGAACTTGAAATTATTATCTTCTTACAAATTGCAGTAGACATCTTAAAGATCATTTCAGAATTGGAATCTCCTAAAAAAAAAAAAAATTCTAGAATTACTTATGATTTTTCAAAGTTGCAGGTCTGCTGCAGGAATTTCTGTATACAGCAATACTGTCTTTTTCTTTCGTTTTCTTTTAGTAGTTTTCTACGTCCAATCTTTCTTGATTGCACCAGTACTTGAAAAGTAGGCATTCCCATCCTTCAAATGAAATCAGTCTTGCTCTTTTTGGAGTTCGTACGAAGGATTTATGTCATCACGAAGTTAGCTCTATGCATTAGGATTTCTGCAACATAATTTTCTGAAAACATTGAGTACTTTTCTGGGTGTTAAACTATCTCAGTTTCTTGGAAAATAGAACACTGGGTTTCTTGTGTGGACTGAAAGATATGGGGTCTTAGAGATAATGTATGACAACTGCCACATCTCATATTTTAATGCAATTTTTCTGGAGTTCCTGGACATATTTTGGACATCATCACTATTGACTTTCTATATGCAGTTAATTTTGGAACTTGGTCCGTACATTGAGGAGCTCACAAAAACAGGAGGTGCCATAAAGGAGTTTGTTAACCCAAAGTAAATATTCTCTTTATTACAACCTTAAATATTTTCAGCTATCGGGGCATGTATTTTGGTTTATTAAATTCGGTTTATTTGCATGCTATCAAGAAATTAGGGATTCCATGTAACTTTCAAAATTTCTGCTTATTTCAGTTTTTCTCATTTGCTTCTCCAAATCATTTAATCACTTTAGTCTATAATGTTGACTCAGAGTACTTGTGCTACCTACTCTTCATTCTTTTATTCTTAGTGCATGCTAGACTGGTGGTAGATGAGATAATGGGCTTGGGATTTCCTTTGCTTTTTAGTATACATCACCTGACCTAATATTTTTCATCTTACTGCAGATACAAGGATGCTAGTAAGACTTCATTCAAGTCCTCAACTCGGTTAGTATATGATGCAAGACTACCCAAAAACTTGGGAAG
This sequence comes from Rosa rugosa, assembly GCF_958449725.1. NCBI lineage: Eukaryota > Viridiplantae > Streptophyta > Magnoliopsida > Rosales > Rosaceae > Rosa > Rosa rugosa. The sequence continues at coordinate 6,787,145 of NC_084824.1, read as the reverse complement.
ATCAGAGATGCTCAAGCTTCAATCAAATTTTGTACAAGTACTTTCACTTTTTGTTAGACTAGTCTGTAGCACTTAAATGCAAATATGAAACTATCTAAACAATGGATATGTTAATTCCTCTGTTGGGATTAAATAGTTTTTGGAATTAATGGATGCGTTTCTGGAATCAGTGGATGTGTTGTTTTTATTGTGCAGAATGTATGTTTTTCTCTTCTATAGCTGACAATTCAATACCAACAGCAAACCATTGTCTAACAAGTGAACATAACAAAAAGATAAACAAAAAACTATTGTGTGAACTATCCATCTACAATAGTTTTCAAACCTAATCAATTGTCCAACTAGATATAACACAACAAAAAATTAAAATAATTTATTGTCTGAAGTTAAGGAAGACCACAGAGAATAGGAAAGTTATTATTGTATGACTTGATTTCAGACAACAGTTTATTAGAAGATGTTATATTATGAAACAATGATATACAATGGCTACACGCTTATTCTATCGTCTTGTTTGAATTCAATCAATAGTAAACAGCTAGTCAGATGATGTACAACCTTCATTCAGACAACAGTTTATTTACAAGCCAATGTTTTCTGATTGTTCTTCACAAGTTTCTCTCTTCTAGCATCTGTTGTCTGAAATTGATTTGCACAAGAGTTAAGATACTCATCACTGTTGTTCTTTCTGGTGTTCAGACAATAGTCATGTAAGTCGTTGCTGTTGTGCAAAATTTCTTCAGATGACAGTTACCTCCTATTGTCTGATTCACCCATTAGACGGCATTGAGATAGACAACAGCAACGTGCCTTATCAGACGACAGTTTTTCACTGTCGTCTGATTCATTTTTTGGCCTAGTGCAAGTCCCCACTTAAGAGGAGTCTTGGCTGGGGTGAGGAGATTGTACTCGCATTTGGCGTTGTGTCGCTATCGCGAATCGGTGGTAGGGTCTCATACGTCTTTTGGCGCATATGCCGTGCCCTGGTGACACGTGTAGTGATGTCATTTGTTTTTCGTTTGCGGGAAGTCCGGTGTACTGGAGTCCGTAACATGTAATAATGGCGCAGTGGTGAGGAGCCGAGGCGACGGCGCATGACCTCCGTAACGTTTAGGGATGTCGGACACGTGGTGAGATCTGGCGTCGTCGTCCTTGCACGTCCAACGGTCCCTGTATTCTCGAGGTCCCTATATAAGGACAGAGGAGAGATATAGAGATAGTTACTGTTCCTGAGTTCGTGTTTGAGATTGAAATAAGAACTGGGTGAAGTTGGAGCTTCTGGTGTGTAAAAAGCTTGGAACTTTCGTGCGGTGGTCAGAATTTCGTGTTGTAGGTGTCGTTGTCTCTGTGTTTCGATCGGAGGAGTGAACAGGTACGCCGTCTCTTGACCTTTCTGGGTTCACCTGGGGGCATTGGTGTGCGTGGGTCTTGTTAAGGGGTCATTTTCGGGAGTGAGATTTACCGGCGGGTTCGGGTTGGGTTAGGTCCGACGAGGTTTCTGAGAGGTTGAATTTCGGGTTAAGCTGAGTTTGTCGTTGTTGTTCCGAGTAGGTTGTTAAGATTTGAAATTTTGCGGGGGAGGGTCGAGGAAGGCGATAGATAAGAGGCGATTGACCAGTTGTTGTATCGCTCGCAGCATGGCGCGGGAGAATCGCAGTCGAGGTAGGAGAGAGGGTTCCTCTCGTGGAGGAGAAGGAGCTTCTCGTGGTGGTGTAGGCGCCTCTCGCGGAGGTGGCGAAGGTGTTTCTCGCGGTCGTGGCGAAAGTGTTCCCCGTCGGGGCGCCGTAGGCGGTTCCCGAGGAGTTGGTGAGAGTGTCCTTCGCGGGGGTGCCGCGGACAATTCTCGAGGAGGCGACGAGGGTACTTCCCGAGGGAGTGGCGAGGGTTCGTCTCGTGGAGTTCCGAGTAGGGTTGGACAACCCGTGGATTCCGATACACAAGATGTGGAGGATGTTGAAGTACTAGAGATGCAGCGTTCGCCACGGGGGCAGTTGCTCCTTGGCGATATGCCCATTGATCAGCCTCGTTCGAGTATGACAAAGGAGAAGATCGCCGAGATGAGGGCCACCTGGACGATTCCGGATAATATCCTGTTGCGCCCTTTGAGGGATGGGGAGAATTTTAGCCACCCCGGGGTGGGGTGGGCATGTTTTTACGAATATCAGCTCAAGTGTGGGTTGACGTTCCCGATACCGGAGGAGCTGCAGTATCTCTTGTCTGAATATATCGGTAGGGCAGCTTTCGCCCAACGCGTTGAGGCAAATAATGGGAGTGTTATTGCTATGGAAGCTTAGCAGGTTGTTGTGTCCCAGCATTGGCGAGTTTAATTCTATGTTCAAGATGCAATACTCGACCAAGACTGGTGATAGCGGATGTGTAAATTTTAGGGCGCGCAGCCGCGCTATTATCGAGGATTTGCCGTCAAACATTTACGCTCGCTGGGGGGGAAGACCTTGCTTGGTAGTAGGCCGGTGGCAGAATCCGGATATGGTGCATCGGGCTCCGACCCGTTTCCAACCCATCTGTGAGTATCGTGATTGCATTTTTGGTGGGCTTTGCCTTTGGTGTATACTAATAGCGTGTCTTTGTATCGTAGTGAGGCAGGAGGTTGATTTGACCACGCTGGAGCGGAAGCGTGTGGCGAGGGTGATGGGTGCGTTCCCCAGGGGAGCGAGGGGGTACTATCGAGGGGGTATACGAGAAATTTGAGTTGGGGAGGGGTTCTCTCTTTTTGTTTTGCTTGTGATTGTTGATTATATGCCGTGTTGTGGCCTCGCTAACATTGTACGCTTATTTTGTAGCGGATATGCCGAACGAGTCCCCTAGCAAGAGCGACACCCCGTACGCCGATGTCGATCCCGATACTATTATTTAGGGGTTGTTGTGAGAATTGGAGACGGCAAGGCTAGTTGATCTGTCGGATAAGGTGCGTGTGACTGATCATCGGGTGAGCATGTCGCTGCCCGACGAGATGTATCTGAGGTTTCCCGATGCTGTTCTGGAGTATCTCAACCAGCGAGCTGAGGAAGAGGCCGGTGCCGAGGGGCATGAGGTTGAAGATATTCGGGAACATGCTCAAAATCCCCAGGGGCCGTCAATGCAGGTGGGTGAAGCGGGCGAGCGTCCTCAAGTATATGTTGGCGAGCACCAGTCCTCCGAGACTCGGGAGGTGGCGAGACAGTCCCCCCGGGTCTCGGTAGGAGGGGTGGATCGGGCATCGGAGCCAACGGTTGAAGTGGAGATCTCCGTTGAGGAGTTGCTGGAAGAGGTGGAGCGGAGTCAGAACGATACCAACGCTCGTGCGCGGTTGGTGCAAGACGCAATGTTGGAACAGCTAGATGCCGTCTTTCGTGAGGAAGTTGGCCCTCCAATCTCGTGGGATGTCATCACTGTTGACAGTGGGGAGGCGGAGGTGACCAGCCAGGCGGTTGGCGAGACAGGTCTGACGATCGAAGCTACTGAGGTGCAACTTGAGTCCGGAGAAGATATGGTTGGGGGTGCCCAAGTTACCGAGACGGGGACCCATGGCCAGGATGGTGAGGGGGATGGAGTCCGAGTGTCGGACACATGCGCACGTACGGATAGGGTCGGGTAAAAGAAAAGGACTGCCTCGCAGCTACGTCTCAGGAGTCCCCCAGTTGGTGTCGGCATCGATACTTGTGGTAGCAAGAGATCTCGGGTTGATAATGTATCGCGCTCGAGATCTACGAGCAGGGGCTCGCGAGGTTCTCACGATGAGGTTGCCGGGGGTCTCGCGCGCACCCTGGGCGAGATTGGAATTACTGATGGCGCCATCCTTCATATGGTTGCCGACTTGCGGAACTGTCATCGCGATCGCAGTTGCGTGAATGCCGAAGATCCGCGCCTAGTGTATCGGGAGGCTCAAGAGAGGTTTATGAGGGTATGTATCGTTATGGGTTTGCTCGTTCCTTTTCTTTCATGTATGTATATTCACATTGGTGTGCGATGCAGGCTGTGAACATGAATTACCACGCCTCGACCGAGTTGGTAGCCTACTTTGATCGGGAGGTAGCCTGATTGTAGGGGGAGTTGAGTGCCGAGAGGGAGCGGGCACGCGAACTTCAGAGTGCAATGGACCAAGGCCAGGTGGAGCGCGAGGATATGAGACGAGTAATTGATGAAGGGATCGCGAGGCAGATGGAGTTGGAGCGGTCGCTCGCAGTGGAGGAGGCTCGCCGCCAAGAGGCTGAGCATGCTATTGCTCCGCTGAGGGAGTCTAATCTGGATCTGTCCGGGAAGCTACAACGGGCGGAGGATGGCCTGAGGTTGGTGGATCAAGTTAGGGCCCAGGTTAGCGAGGCCGAAGAGCGTTTGCAAGATTTAGAAAGGCAAGTCCGAGAACGCGATGCCGAGTTGGAGCAGCTTTGGAGAGTTTGGCTCCTCATCCCAATCGCGTGGTGGACTTGGAGGGGCAGGTTGGTACTCCGCAAAGGGAGGTGGACCATTTGCGAGACTTTGAGCTCGAGGCAGGTGAGAGGGAGGCAGAGATGGAGCGGCTCAGGAAGGAGTTAGCTGAGCAACAGACTCGGGCCAATAACTTTGCCGAGGATTGCATTCGCTTACGCGCCGTTACCGAGACACATTTTGACAAGGTTTAGAAGGCTAAGCGGGATGGCGCGGACAAGGCGGTTGATCTCTATCTCCGGTCGGCCCACTTTCAAGAGAAGATGAACAAAGCCTTCTCGGATGGGGCCTTGCACTCAATTCAAGATGGTATCGCTGCCGGTTGGATTGACCAGGAGAAGATGGTGCGGGATATGCAGGCCAAGAAGGCAGCGAGATCGCAAGCAAGTGCGGCAAGTGGTGATCGGGGTACTGGGATCGTGATCCGAGAGCAAGCTGTGCGGGGGCAAGTGTTGGACCAAGCTGGTGATCGCGAGACAGGGGATGCTACTGCCTAGCGGGAGGTCCGCGTGGATACCGAGGGCGAGCTGCAAGGTGAAAACGTTGGAGAGCGAGATGGGGTGGAGGAGCGAGATTAAGTAGATGAGCAGACACGTAGTGCCGAGGGCGAGACTTAGCTTCTGTATTTCTTCGTGTTGTGTTAGCGATAGATTTTTTTTTTCTTGTAAATGCTTTGGATTTTGTTGAGACATTTGACCGAGTGGTCTGGTTTTTGAAATGTCCGCTTGGTATTGGGACGCAAAAAGTTTATGGGGAACAGACATTGTTGGGCGACAGTCCCATGTGCGGTGAACTCATTTATTTCCTTGTCGATTGGTTGCCTTGACATTATTGCAGGCCATTAAGGCGACGCGACGATTGGTCGTTTGGAGGCGGTTGATGGGGGTGGTTGTCATTATAAATAGGCAGAGGAGAGGAGGTATGTTGAACATATTTTCAACATGGCGTTTTCTTTGTTTATCATTGTGCTCTTGCTTCTGAAGTCTTTTCTTCCTTTGGGCGGTGTGCGTTTCCAGATTTCTGGGCTTTATAGCTTAATCTCACCTTGGGTTATAGGCTTTATAGCCTAATCTCACGAGGATTCGGCTTCATCACCCGTTTGGGGATTGAGCAATCTGTGCCCCTGCGGAACTGAAAACCGAACCAAGTGGGAAAACCAAGAACTAAGATCACTGGAGGGGCGGCCGGCTACAACCATGGAGATCGGGTGGCGATATGGCGGAAAGTGGTACGGTGCAACTGGCCCCCAGTCTTTCCCGCCGAAACCCGGCCAGCCTATCAATCCTAAAATTCAGTGATCTTCTGGAGCTCCTCATTTTCCAAAGAATTAGACTTAGTTGGAGCCAGCTTGTGCCGGACTCGGGAGGACAAGCGAGGATGGGTGCATGTGTATCGCATTTGTATGAATATGTAATATGTTGTCGTTGTGTATCGCATTTGTATGGAGTATCACTCGGTGTATCGCTATTGGCCGCAAAGCCTTTTATAATAAACATTCCTATTGGAGTATGTATCGCCTTTCATATTGCTATCGCTTGTCATTTCTGTATGAGCTTTTTCTTGTGTATCGCTTGTCACCGCAGTGAAGTGCGAGTGTGGGTGCCGCTGTTTAGGGCAAGGCAATGTAGTATGGTATCGATACTTGGGGCGAGAGCGAGTGGCAAACCTTTGACATTGAGCGATTTCATTTGGCGTGGCACCTTGTCGGCGTTGGCCGTTGCTGGCTGACATCGCGTGTTATTGCAGTTTTTAAGGGGCTCATGAATCGCCATACGTCGCGTGGGGATAACTTTGTGGTGATGTATTGTCCACCATTCATGCAGTGGCTTCATGGCGAAATACTGCGCAGCATTTATGCACTCATTCGTGGAGACGTATCGCGTATCGTTCATTTATTTATTCGTGGAGGCTTGCGTAGCATTCATTCATTCGTGGCGCAGTAGCGCATATCGTTAACATTCATTAATTGATAGGAGCATTCATTCATTCGCGGCGAAGTATCGCATATCGTTAACATTCATTCATTGATAGGAGCATTCATTCGTGGCGAAGTATCACATATCGTTAACATTCATTTATTGATAGGAGCATTCATTCATTCGTGGCGAAGTATCGCATATCGTTAACATTCATTCATTGATAGGAGCATTCATTCGTGGCGAAGTATCGCATATCGTTAACATTCATTAATTGATTGGAGCATTCATTCATTCGTGGCGAAGTATCGCATATCGTTAACATTCATTCATTGATTGGAGCATTCATTCATTCGTGGTGAAGTATCGCGTATTGTTAACATTCATTCGTTCGTTTGGAGTCATTCATTCATTTGTGGCGAAGTATTGCATATCGTTAACATTCATTCATTGATTGGAGCATTCATTCATTCGTGGTGAAGTATCGCGTATTGTTAACATTCATTCGTTCGTTTGGAGTCATTCATTCATTTGATCGCGACTGGCGGCGCAAGGGTTCGCGAGGGACAGCATTGTGTTGTATTAGCGGAACCGGCCGTGAGCGATATCGCATTGACATTATAAAGCGTGTAGGCATTAAGTTGGGATTTCTATACAGCGTGCCCTTGCCTGTTGCGTGGTATGATGGCCGAAGTAAGGCCTATGGCGATAATGACGGGAGAAAATGTATGACCGATCATAGCTCGAAAGGCGATAATCGTTAGCATTCGTTTAATGCAGTGGTGGGTGTGGCGTGTAGGAGTGTTGTATTCGTTGCGATAGCATTGAATGCATAGGTAATATCATATCATTCAATACTGCGTGAAGGCAGCTGCAAAATACATTTGACTAAGAAAGGTAAAAGGAGATAGTATTGATGCTTACAAGCTTTTTTTTTTTTTGGGGGGGGGGGCGATAACATTGTGGAGACTAGTCTGGATTCCTTGCCCTACTGGGGGTAGTAGCGGAGGTGCTGGGCATTCCACGGATGTGGGAGGGTGATACCATATGCTCCCCTCATGTAGAAGGTAGCGGGTCCGACGGCCTCAGTGATTTCATACGGCCCTTCCCAGGTGGCCTTGAGTCCTGTCGGGGTTGGCATTTTCTCCTTCATCACCCAATCCCCGACGGAGAGAAGGCAAGGCCTAACTCTGGCATTATAGTAGCAAGCGATACACTGCTTGTTGTTGATATTCCGGATATTGGCTCGCTCGCGGCGCTCTTCCAAGTGGTCCGAGTCGAGGTTCAACCCTTCCGAGTTGGTGAGTGGGTCGAAGCATGCACAACCCGCTCGCTATGAACTTCCTGCTTGACAGGGATAACGGTCTCGGTTCCGAATGACAAGCAGAAAGGGGACTCGCCATTGGCCTCTGTTGGGGTCGTCCTTATCGCCCATAGCACCTCGGGGAGTTTTTCGGCCCATAAGCCCTTGGCATCGTCGAGCCTCTTCTTCAAGTTCTGTTTGATTATCTTATTCACAGCCTCGACTTCGCCGTTTGTCTGTGGGTGTGCAGGGGAGGCATATCGGATCTGCGTGCCGTACTGGCCGACGAAATCCCGGAGCGTATCGTTATCAAACTGGGCACCGTTATCGATAATGATTGTCTCGGGGATTCCGAAGCGGCAGTAGATGTTCTTCCACAGGAAGTTGATCACCTTGGCTACCGTGATCGTGGCCAGGGCCTCGGCCTCAACCCACTTGGTGTTGTAGTCCACTGCGACAATGGCGAATTTGAGCTGTCCTGGTGCTGTTGGGAATTTGCCGATGAAGTCTAGCTCCCACTGGCAGTATGCCCAAGGGGCGATGATGATAGAGAGCGGTACTAGGGGTGCAAGAGGGAAGTTGGCGAACTGGTGGCACTTAAGGCAGGCGCTAGCGATACGTTTCGCGTCTTGTTCGATTGTGGGCCAGTAGTAGTACCCTGTACGCAGTACCTTAAACCCCAGGTTTCTCGCACCCGCGTGATTGCCGCAAACTCCACTATGCAGTGATAACAGGACTCGCTGCCCCTCCTCGAGTGAGATGCACTTCAACAGGGAGAAGGACCTTCGCTTCATGTACAGTTTGCCCTCTCGGACCGTGTACAGCGTTGCTCTTCTTCGGAGCCTGGTGGCGATAGTCTTGTCCTGGGGCTTGATACCCTTGGAGAGGTAGTCGATAAATGGGTCCATCCATGAAGGTGGACGCTCGCTCTTGGTCAAGAATATTTTCGAGAATGGCTTATCGATACTTGGCTTGTCCAGGATTTCCAGCTTGAGGTATCCCATATCGGTATTTGGGGGTGATGTGGCCAATCTGGCGACAGCGTCTGCCTTGCTGTTCTGAGCCCAGGGGATCAGGGCGATTGTATGGTTGGTGAGACATCGCTGAAGTAAAGCCTTGGCGAGGGATTGGTATTGGGATAGATGTGGCTCTTTGACTTGGAAATCGCCACCGACCTTGTTGACGACGAGTTGGCCGGGAATCGGTAAAGATTGCCAATCTCGTGACTCCTAACTCCTTGGCCAACTAGATGCCAGCGATCAACGCTTCGTATTCGGCTGCGTTGTTTGAGGCCTTGAACTTGAATTGTAGTGCATACTCGTATATGTTCCCTTCTAGGTCAATCAAGACTACCCCGGCGCCACTGAGCTTGCTATTGGAGGATCCGTCAACGTGAAGAGTCCATGCGGGGGTTGGATGGGGTTCCGAGACAGTCTTGTCCGAGGATTCGGCATCCTCTCAGGGTACGAACTCTGCGATGAAATCTGCAACGACTTGCCCTTTGATGGCCGTACGTGGCGTGTAGTGAATGTCAAACTCGCCGAGTTCGATGGACCATTTTACCAACCTTCTCAAAGATTCCGGTTTCTGGAGAACTTGTTTCAAGGGCTGGTTAGTCAAAACATGTATGGTGTGTGCTTAGAAATATTACCGTAATCGCTGGGCGGCTGTGAGGAGTGCGAGGGCGAATTTCTCGATATCGGAGTACCTGGATTCAGCATCGTTGAACCCTTTGCCAGTGTAATAGACTGGCAGTTCATTGTTGTCCTCTCGTCTGACCTGGGCAGCGCTGATCGCGGTGACTGATACTGCGTGGTAGATGTACAGGGCCTCTCCTGGGATAGGTTTGGAAAGAGTGGGTACTGATGCCAGGTAGTCTCGGAGGCCCTGGAAAGCTTTGACATGCTCGGGTCCCCAATTGATCGTTTCGGTATGGTGAGTTTTGAGGAGCTTGAAGAATGGGGCGCACTTGTCGGTTAAGCGCGATATGAATCGGGTGAGAGCGACAACCTTCCCAGTGAGGGACTGGGCTTCATTCCTTGTTTTTGGTGGTGCCATATCGAGGATTGCTTGCACCTTCTCGGGATTGGCCTCGATGCCTCTCTCGCTGACTACAAAACCCAAGAATTTGCCGCCCAGTAAGCTAAATAAGCACTTGTCTGGGTTGAGTCGTATAGCATATTGGAGTAGGATGTCGAAAACGATGCCCAGATTCTTGATGTGATCTTCAATGGTGACGTTTTTGACGAGCATGTCGTCCACGTATACCTCCATTATCTTACTGATATGATCTGTGAACATGGCGTTAACCAGTCGCTGGTATGTGGCCCCGATGTTCTTTAGACCAAATGTCATTACTTTATAACAGTACAAACCCTTATCGGTGGTGAAAGATGTGTGCTCTTGATCGGAAGGTTCCATGGCGATTTGGTTGTAACCCGAGCAGGCATCCATGAAGCTAAGGAGCTTGTGGCCTGCAGTGGAGTCAACTAGCTGATCGATTCGTGGCAGGGGAAAACTGTCATTTGGGCAAGCCTTGTTCAAGTTGGTGTAGTCAACACAAATGCGCCATTTTCCGTTGGGCTTCTTTACCATCACTATATTGGAGAGCCATGTCGGGTAGGAGACTTCCCTGACAAACCCGATGTCTTGGAGTTTCTTGACTTCGGCTTGGATTGCTTTGTATTTTTCTTCCGTGAAGGCCTTTCTTTTCTTGCGAATTGGGGGAACATATGGTGAGATGGTGAGTTTGTGAGTCAGCAGTTCTGGCGAGATTCCGGGCATATCGGCGTACGACCAAGCAAACACTTCCTGTCGGGTCTTGAGGAAGGCAATTAACTCCGCTTGGAACTGTGGGTCAGTTTTGGACCCGATTTTAACTTTTTGTTCTAGGTGTGTATCAGATATGGAGACCGATATCAGCTCTTCCAAAGCATCTGGTCTAGGGTGCTTGAGTTTGCGCCTATCGTCCTTCTTCTTGCTACGCGTATCGCGGGTGTCAGGGGTCTCAGGATCCTCCCTTGGATCATCGGGCTTGTCCGAAGGGGAGGGCAGGTCTGAAGTTAGGAGCACCTCTCGTCTGCCATGTCCTCTAGCGACCGACAGGGAGTTGCATTGTCTCGCGAGCTCTTGATCGTCTCTGACGGTGAGGATGCTGCCCGGGGTAGGTATCTTCATCATTAGCATGTGCCCTGCCACAAAGCATTGGAGTCCCCAGATGGCGTCTCGTCCCAGGATGACGTTGTAGGAGGAGGGGCAATCGACAATGATGAAGTGCGCTGTCATAGTGGCGGTGGTGCTGCCTCCGCCGAGTATGATCCGCATATTATCAGATCCCAAGGGTTGTGTGATTTCTCCTGCAAAGCTGATTAGGGGTTCATGGTCTTGGGTGAGTTTCTTCTTATCTCGGTTGAGAGCTTCGTAGCAGCTATCAAACATGACACTGACCGCGGCTCCGCTATCGACCAAGACCCAGTGGCATCGGTACTGGTCGATGATCATGGTGATTAAGAATGGATCGTTATGGTGCTTCCTTATGGTGTCCTCGCTGCGATTAAAGGCTATCGAGTTCCATTCTACCTGGGGGGTGTGGCAGCCATGGCTGAGTCCCAATATCTCTCGGCCCCGAGGGCATTGGCGCTTTTGTGCATGGTGGGTCTCGGGTGCTTTTGGGGCGCCGCTGTGTGTCGTTAGGATCTGTCCGTAGACCTCAATGGCGTTAGCACCCGTGGCGGGAGTGCGATATTGCGAGAGCTGGCCACTCTGAATGAGGTGCTCGATAGCATTTTTCAGTGCCCAGCAGATATTGGCGGGGTGGCCGGATTCTTCATGGTATGTGCAATACTTGTCGTTGTCACGTGGCTTGGCCTGACCGGGTTTGCGCCTTGGTGGGTGAGGGATGATGTCCTTGTGGTTATTCTAGATATCCTCATAAGAAGCGGTGAGGGTGGTGTAAATCTTGTATCGAGGTGCCTCGAAAAGCTGGTCATCTCTGTGTCGGGTGCCACAGTACGGTGCATCGCGATATCGACTGCTGGAGGAGTTGTATTTTGGCTTCTCGGGGCTCCTCCCGTACTGTTTATCCCTTTTGTCGTTGTAGCCTTGTCGCTCTCGCTGGGATCTGTCATGTTGGATAGGCTTGCCCTTGGCGGAATCATCGCCTCTACCTTTTGTGGTCCTGATGGGGTTGTTGACTTGAGGGACGCTGGCTGGATGCACGTTGGAATTTGTATCACGGCCAAAGGTATCGTATTCAGCTTGTGCGAAGGCGGTAGCAGCATCGAAGAGATCATCATATGTCGCATGGGGATTGGTGTTTATCTGTAGGAGGAAGTATCCTGGCTGGAGTGCTTGCTTGAATGCTGACGTTGCCAGGGCCGGGTCAAGGGAACGGCACTGTGTAGCTTGATTCTGCCAGCGGCGGACGAAGTCGTGTAATCGCTCATTTGGCCATTGTTTGAGCCGAAATAGGTCAGGTGTCGTGCGATAGCCATTGCCGCACAGAATGAATCTGCGGAGAAATTTGTCCCCGAGCTCCTAGAAGCTATCGATGGAGTTGGGAGGAAGATTAAGAAACCAACGCAATGCCTCGTCAGTGAGGGTTTCCTTGAACGCGTGACATGCCATTGCGTCCGTGTATCGGGGGCCATGCAATATGGACTGGAACACCTCCAAGTGGTGGTAGGGGTCTCGGGTGCAGTTATATTTCTCAATCTTGAAGGGCTTGGCCTCCGGTGGGCGCTTCTCAGCCTTTATTCGAGCAATAAATGGTCCCGTCTTTCCCTGAAAGCCCGCCGGGATCGGTTGTCAGCCGGTCCTGCTTTCGGCGCTTTCAACTCACGCTTGTAAGGAGGCGATGGCCTCGCTCATTTGGAGCAATAGCCGAGTATTGGGGTCGGGTGGAGGTACGTTGGCGGCTGTGGAGGCGGTTGCACCCGAGGTTCCCACTATATCATGGACAGGCTGAGGTGGTGGCGCCGTGCCTAGTGGATTGGGGAGTAGGGGTGAATTCAAGTAGATGACCTGGGGTCCTGCGCTCGTGCTGCCAGGCGTGGGGCCCGTGGGGCTCCCCAATGTGGTGCTTGGGGGCACGAAGGTGCCGGTGAGGCGAGTGCCTGGGTCAGTGGTGAGGACTGCTCCTGGTGTCGGGACAAAAATGATAGTTGGTATCGGGGTCTCCTGCTGATGGGCTATGTCCAATGCTTCGTTATGCGCGACTCGCCGCTGGAGTGCCTCTCGGAGGATGCGATTCTGGTTTGTCATATTTTCGACCTCCCGGCGAGCCGCCATGGCTGTTGCGCGCTCGGCCTCGGCCTGTGCACGCGTCTCCATGAGGTCGCGCATCGCTATCTCTAGCGCGGTGGTTGGATCGGTGGTCATAACTGAGCGAGTCTAGGTGGTCGGGCTCTGAAACTAGAGAGTGCGCTGGACCTCGCGGGTCGTTGCCTCGTGGGGCGGATCATTGTTATCGGGGATGCTGGTAGCCATGGATGTGTTGTCCTGCCAGCAAGGAGCGAGGGGAGTCTTTCTAGCGCCAAATGTTTCAGTTGTCTCGAGGGGGGTTCGATCCAGCTAAACACGGGATGTATCGGTCTGTTACTATAGCTATCGGTCCGCTTATCTGCAAAACAGACGAAGGTCAGAGGGAAGACCGGGTGTGCCGGCCTTCAACGCTCCGATGCCTAAGTCAGTTACCTCTTTAGGTTGTTGGAGATGACCTTAATGTAGCAGATTTGTGGGAGCTTGGTTCCGTTTCTTTCTGTGTGGGACACTCGGGGTCCCCGATATCGCCCCGAGGGGTATCGGGTCCCTCGGCTGGGAGCTTACCACGCTTGCGTATTGGCGATATGAGTCTTGTGCTTCCAATACTTGTGCCTAGGAGGTATGTGTATACCAACAGTGGGGACAGACCACGACAATTCCTGTCGTTCCTGCTGAACATTCATGTTCTTATCTCCCCCTAACGACGGGAAGACTATCTCATCAAAGTGACAACCCACAAATCTAGCAGTAAGGAGATAGCCTTGCAAGGGCATTAAGTGGCGGACGATTGTTGGAGCGGACGATTGTTGGAGTCTAAAATCGAAAGTAGTTGCCCATTCGTCTGTAAGGACCTATCATAGTGCGCTGTGGCGGCGCAATTGGCACATAAATGACTCACTCAAATGTGCGTAAGTACGAAATACTTGTACCCAGTCATTAGCTGTAACGCGGAGATACATTGAGTGGCAGTAGGTCTTAGACGAATTAGCATAACTGCATGCGATATTGCATCACATACCCCAAGCGGATATAAGGAGATTAGTGCGCATTACCAATGTCCTGACTACCATTGTAGTCGTTTCCGCGAGACCATTTGGGTGTGTACATAGGAATATGATGTCCAACATCAATCCCATTGCAATAATTAACCATCGAAAGTCTTCGATGTAAACTCTCTAGCATTGTCAAATCTAATTGACTGATAGGATGATCCGGGGAGTGAGTATGTGCTAGGAGTGTAGCATAAGCAGGATTACAAGTGGACAATGGCACAACACGTGACCAGCGTGTTTGCTTGTCAACCAACATCATGAGATATTTAAACGTCCGCAACTTGGTTGAACTAGTCCACAGAATCCCCACGGATTCTATTTAAGAACAGAATGAGTATGTTCATTTCCTTTATGCATAGGAAGGTCTCAGTCCTAATTTTCCTAAGGAACAGGCTTTGTAAACGAGCGAGAGGCTTTAGAAGCAACTAATGAGGATTTTGGTTGGGCTTGCGTCTGAAACGCTATTTGAAGCAAAGTCGGTGATTGCAGCATCACCTAGGGCGCCATCACCATGATGGACGCCATCCATTGCGTCGTGGATAGGAATTGTGCCAGCCCTAGGCTGGTGGTGGACTGCGGCGATGCCAGAGGTAGCAGCAGCGATCACACTTAGTCCAGGAATTAATCAACTTTTGATTCATGCTTCGTTTCGCTCAAGAGAAAGGATGTCCATGTGAAGTATTTAGTAGACGGATCATCATATCATGACTAGGATGAGCTATCCTGTCGTGACAAAGCCAATATGTGTCTAAATCCAAGAGATCTTCTCTCATAACTTTATTGAATTTAATAGCTCAAATAGTGACATAGAGTCCACAAGAGAGACACATAAACTTCTCTAAGATGCGCATTTGTTCGCAATCGTTAGAGGTATTGCAAAGGAACTCATTTCCGTTTTCTACATGCGTTTTCACATGGAATCCGTTGGTTATTCATAGGTGCGATTTACCCTAGGAGCGTAAAGAGTTTCTGTGACAGTTGTCATTTGGCAAGGGGAACTTGGGCTATTCCGTGTCCTTGAATTAATACTGATGGCCCAGCCATCGTACTCACAAATTAATATGCTCAGAATCAAAATGGAGTCATAATGAAAAGAACTCGAAATTTTATTCATAAGCCAACAGAGTATATCATTGTCTCTTAACTATTAGGAGAATCTAATCCAAATGCTAGCTAATGCAAAACAAAGGTAGTCGTTTGACTTCTTTCGGTAACTCCAAAATAAATATGACCAGGTGAGTAGAGAGATGTCGGTGGAGCAAAGCTCGCTTAAGTACCACTTATCTCAAAATCTTCCTAGACATCATACTCATTTTGGATAAGCCCATGTGAAGAAAAACTAAACCAATGGCATTTACCACAAAGTATATGGCAATTGCCTATTACATCTCTCAGAAAAATAAAGATTTAAACAGAATTGGCGATCTATTGATCCCAGCCAGATTTGTAGTCTTCAACCCTTCACTCTAGATCATCTTCTTAATCTTCTTGTTCCACATAGTGAGCATCTCTTGCTTCACAATATGCTTTGTAAGCGGTGACAATTTCTTCACGAGCTCTACAAATGTGTGCCCAATGACCGGATACTCCACATCGAGAACATACATCTCTTTGCTCAGACTCCATTTATTTAGGGGCTTTGAAAGCGTCATTTAGATGGCTCTTAGTGTTGGTGGCGCCACCAACATGGCCAGAGGCGTTGCCTCCCTCTCTCTTTCCACATTGACCTCTTCGGTTCCATGTTCGCCTATTTTGGAGGTTACCTTCCCAAGTAGAGTGATTATATGGACCAGAACGTCCAGAAGTATCCCTAAGATTATGGTTTCACTCTTGGCTCCCTCTCTTAGGGGCGCGGCTATAATTGGATTCCGGAATATGCTATGTTTCAACGGATCTTGAATTATAGTTTTTCACAAGGATGTTGTCATGCTTTTCAGTGACATTCATAGCTCCAATGAGCTCATGAAACCTTGTGATCCTTCCTGTAGTAACATCGATTCATTAGTTCTTAGCAACCATCAATGCAGAGACGGGGAAGGTAGAGAGAGCCTTCTCAATCAACATCGCATCTGTGATCTCTTTACCACAGAATTCCATTAAGGATTTAATGCGAAGTGCTTCTGAGTTGTAGTCAAGAACTGACTTGAAATCACAGAAGCGGAGGCTATGCCATCTCACTTCTAGGTCAGGAAGCAGGGAGTCACAGAAGTTGCCAAATCTTTCTTCGAGTGAGACCCACAACCTTCTGGGGTATTCTTCATTCATACACTCGTACTAGAGCGAATCATCCATATGAGGAGTCATTAGGATGATGGCTTTTGCCTTATTTGCCTCTAAGGCTGCTCTATTTGCTTCCAAAGCTTGAGCTTGCTCAATAGTTAGCACGTCTTGGCTAGGCTCGAGAATCGTATCCAGGATTCCATCGACCTTGAAATGCTGGCGGACATCACGAACCCACCTGTGATATCCAGAGCTAGTTGTTCCCAATGGAGCAAAGTCCAATTTGTTCAGGTTACTCATCCTGAAAGAGAACAAGAAAAAGGGTTAGTTTCGGAGCGGAAAAAGCTACCACGAAAACATATAAAATTTCTGAGCGTAATCGCTTCCAAGATATTAGGAATTTCTGAGCATAATCGCTTCCAAGAAATTCAATTCCAAGAGGTATTGGATTAGATCGAAACAATGACGTAAGTGGTCGATCATAAATTCTCTACAAACTCTAATTTTGGAGATCTCAACAAGCTCCAAGTTTGGAGTAAGCACGAACCCCCACAGTTTGGCTTAATTAGGTCTCCCCTATGATGAAGAAAAGGGGGGGTAGAAGAAGGGAGATTGCAAGTCCCCGAGAAAAAGAAGAGAAATTGAATAAAAACTCAAAAAACGGGAACTTTTAGTAAAAAATACCTTGAAATAGGTCGCCGGAAAATTTGGCCTGAAAAGTCACCGGTGATGACGTGGCGCTGGTGCTGACGTGGTGTCGGTGTTGATGTGGCCGAGCCCTGTGTGCTAACGTGTCAGTGGGTCATTGCGTCAGTGGGCTGGGCTTTGACTTCTTCTCGGCTTCTCCTTCCTTTTTTTTTTTTTTTTTTCTTCTGCTGGTTTTTCTGCAAGCCGGTTCAACAACTTCTAGACCAGTTTTTAGAGTTCTGCTTCTGGTTCCTGAATCCTGGTGTTAATGTCTAAAAGTTCGGCGGTAGCTGAACCTTTGTTAACGCTGATCCGGTGGGCGGATCGATACTTATGGTGTTCTCAAAGCCTCCGCTACCTGCCAAGTAAAATACAAAGGGCGTCAGAGGGAGACCGCGTTGGGCGGTCTTCAACTCTCCGATGCCTAAGTTAGTCAATGTATTTATGTTGACAAAGTAACAGTAGGTAAAGTATTGAATGCGTAATTAATGAGGAGAGAGGAGAGGACCTTTTATAGGTGAGGAAGAGGTTGATCTTCTCTTTGTTTTCGATGTGGGACTGATATGCTTCAATTCCCAGTTTCAGAAGCTTCTGATGCCATCTTGGCGCGGCGCGTGGCGGCGCGTTGGCGGCGATCTGGAGGTGGTCCGACGTTGGGGCTGTAGCCCGCCTGGCGGTGTGTCTGCATGTCATTCCTTTGGTTAGAATCAGTACCTTCGGCGGTACAATGAGCGTAGCCCGTTAGAGCTAATTATGCTTGCAAATGTACATGTATGTACAAGTCCCCCAAGTCCCCAGTCAAGGAGGGCAATCTTGGTTGGGGAGTTGTTCGGCGGTTTGAAGTGTTTTCTTCCGCTAGACTTGCAAGAGCATAATTAGCGTCAGTGCGTTGTCAACCGTTGGTTTTATCGAGCAAACGCTTTATACCCTTTCGGGTGGGCCCCTGCTAGGCCCCCCAGGGAGTCCCCCACTCCCCGGCTAAGATAGACCTCCGGATGGTCGGAAAATTGTTTGTTGAGGGGGAGCTGCACGGAGCAGAGGGTGTTGGGTAGCGAGCCCAAGCTTTAAGACCCAAATGACGGGGGTCAACGTGCCTGATCAGGGCCGTCGTAGACTGTTGACAAGTCCCCGTGTCCCGTAGGGACGGTCTGACGGTAACGCCGCGTGGCGGTCGTTGTCAGAGTGAGGCGTGGCCTCGGGATTCGCCGTTTGGCGGATATCCCCCCGCTAAATGCAGTAAGAAGCGGCGCCCGGTAGGCGTGCCTAGCGGTATTTTGTAGAGCGATAGTGCTGAACAACATACGCAGCTAGCAAGCTGAAAAGGAGGTTCCGCTAGATGTTCATAGCGGACGATGCCCAGCTTGCAGGATGGCAAGGGAGAAGTTCCGCTGGCGGGGTTTCGCTCAGTGGAGACTCCGTCACTTGGCAGAGGATAAGTGAGAAGTTCCGCTGGCTGGGTTTCGCTCAGCGGAAACTTCGTCACTTGACAGATGACAAGTGAGAAGTTCCGCTGGCGGGGTTTCGCTCAGCGGAGACTTCGTCACTTAGCAGAGGATAAGTGAGAAGTTCCGCTGGCGAGGTTTCGCGCAGCGGAGACTTCGTCACTTGGCAGAGGATAAGTAAGAAGTTCCGCTGGCTGGGTTTCGCTCAGCGGAAACTTCGTCACTTGGCAGATGACAAGTGAGAAGTTCCGCTGGCGGGGTTTCGCTCAGCGGAGACTTCGTCACTTAGCAGAGGATAAGTGAGAAGTTCCGCTGGCGGGGTTTCGCTCAGCGGAGACTTCGTCACTTGGATGACGAGAAGTTCCGCTGGCGGGGTTTCGCTCAGCGGAGACTTCGGACGATTGGGGAATTCTGCCCAAATGGTTGCTCCCACCGGACGCTTCGTCTGGTGGTGGTTGACACGTGTTGACACTATAGCTACAATTTCTACAGCGTGCCAAAAAACAAAAGGAACAAACATATCACATTCCACAGCTGTAGAAATTGTAGCTATAGTAGAAATAATTGCTATATGGTAATGCTGCATTATATGGCATATGTGAACAGTAGTACTACGTACAAAAAAGGTGAAGGCACTGTTCTAGCAACACCTGAAACGTAGCCAATTTCTTGGCAGGTTTCAAATTCATGACAACAATGGCTGGCCATGGAACAATTTTAGACAAGGCGTATTGATGCCATCACAATTGTTTTAAAAGTAAAAATCCACAAATATTCCTGGGTGTTTTAGGCTAGTGGATCACCTTTTTCAATGTTATGTTTCTCATGTATACATGATGAGTCACCACTAGCTAGCACCAGCTAGCACATCCACCACATCCACCACATCTTGTCCTCTTAGTCGCTGCAAAACTGCTCCTTTCAGTGTGCGAAGCTTCCCACAAGGCCACCGACTCCACACACAAACTGCCCTTTGATTGCTCTATAGCTTCTCCAGAATTCAGTACGTTGGACAATAAAGTCTGTATCTTCAACATATAGCAGTTCTGATCTGAGATTCTCTATTGTCTATGCTCTATATAGTTGTAACCCTTTTTGGATCTTCGAAGCGCTGTTTCGTGTTCCTTATGATCGTTTTCAAGTCGTTGGTAGGGTTCTGATGATCAAATGAGAAAAGAAAGACAAGCCGTACGTGATTGAGTGTTTGATGCATGACTTCTGCAAGTACATTAGATACTTATGCGGCGAGAGGTGATTCTAAATAGTACTTGACTGGTTTTTAGTTTGGAGTATATTGGTTTGGTTTAAATGCTAAAGACGGCGATGTATTAGCCAAATTGTGCAGATAAGATGGTGGCTTGTTAAGTGCGTTCCTGCACGGCCTTTGTCTTTTACTCCCATACAATAAAGCGATGACGGAAAAAACGTACGATTACCAATTATAGTAAACAAAAGGAACACAAATTAAAGCAGCTACTAGTGATAATGGAGAGCTTAGCTAGAACAGTGATATTTATGATCTCATCTCAACGGAGCAAGTCAGTGCTTAAAGTTGTGCTGCAGGCCTCTACTTCCAGCTCTGTCGATCTCAAGGTGCTGATCTGGATCTCGGAGAGCATTTGTCGAAGATCCGAGGCTTCTTCCTTGAGCTTTGCATTCTCCTCAAGAACCCTGTCATGGGTCTCGGACACATGTTTCAACCTGTCCATCAGGTTGTGGTTTTCGGTTCTAAGCCTAAGCACCTGTGACCAGAGCTCATCCAAGTGCTTCTGTTTCCGCATCCGTGATCTGCGAGCCGATTCTCTGTTTGATATCATTCTCCTCTGCTTTCTTTGATCAATGATGTTGCTCAGCTGCTGCACGTGTTCTTCGGCTTCATCGGAGGTACTGGAGTTGTTGCTGAGACTCGAGGACTGCACCGGAGTAGCTAACAATTGATCATGTCCCGGAGGAGGGATTTGAGTGTGGAGTAAGTTGCTGAAGACTGATGCTCCATTGAAATGGAAGGAGGACGGTATGTTGTCCTGCATGATAATATTGCCAAAGTTTGCAGGATTTGGAATCTGGATTTCAGGTGTAGTCAGGTAGTGGATTCCTGAAATCTCACCAGAAAGCATGGCTCAAATTTTTAAAGGTTAGCTAGCTTGGCTAATATCCAATTCAGTACTCGAAGGATATATTGTACTGATCCAAAGGTTGTTTAGAGGGCATGGGATGACAGCACATGAAGAAGTGAGAGGGTTTTTATAGGAGGGAAGAGATGGGGGAACGATAGCGGGCCAGAGTTGGCAACAATTAGAGAAACACTTCAGGGGCTTACATAAGCAAATTAAACAATTATTGAAATGACAACTACAAGTGTGTGTAATGTAGCATGTGGAGGAAGATATATGCATATAACACATGGACCATATACTATTTCATCATTTTGATTGTTGGTGGTATTAGCTGGGAGTTTTTTTTTTTTTTTGGCTCCAAAAGAAATTAAATTTTATTAGTTAGACCATCTTATATTTGAGTTGATTGGTGATGTTTATTATGACTGTGTTTGTATCTATGACTATATGTGACTGTGCATACATGATCCTGCATTTATGAAAATATGAAAGATTTGGATAAATCATTTAGGGTCACACTGATGGGGGGGGGGGGGGGGGGGATAATGTTTACAAGGAATGTTTTGGTTTTGGAAGAAGAGGAAAATTGAGAATTGAGAAGTGGAGTTGAAGTCAAAATAAATTAGTGATCTTCTTTTTTTCTTCTTGAGGACTGGAACCAATTTCAGACGCAAATTACAAGTGCAAAGCTCACTTTCTCCATATGACGCAATGCCAGTTTAAAAGGTAATCAGTTTGTGATGGATCAAGTTAATTTGTATTAAGAGAAAAATTTGATGACTCACTGAGCACTTGTAAAGATAGAATTACTTGTCTTGCGGGAGAAAGATCCATGATCTATAGGTTTTGATCATAATATTCATCTATTAATTTGAGATATAAGCAACCAAATTATGCAAACGTCCTAATCCAGTGAGCAGAGCCCTATCACTGCTACTTAGGTCATTTTCTAAAGACTATTCATGTTAAGAGTTCTATAAAATGTTATGGAAATCGATTAGCCATTTGACAACTATTATTATATTTTTATTTTTATTTATAGGGAAATTTTTAAGAACAGTACATGAATTTAAGGCCACTCCGAATTAAGGTGGTCAACGTTTATAAAACCCACATAAGTACATGGACTTTTAAACCCGACCCAGTTTTCATACATGCCATTACTAACACCGTTAACACCTATGCCACGTGGCATATTAGTAAGAGCAAATCCGTCTTTTGAAGTTTGATGAAACAAAAAAAAATAAAAAAAAGGATGTATCACTAGCAATTGCTATGGACACCCAAGACTCCTCTCTACACCCAGCTCTCTCTCTCTCTCTCTCTCTCTCTCTCTCTCTCTCTCTCTCTCTCTCTCTCTCTCTCTCTCTCTCTAACCCACAAAGCAGTCAAGCAGACCTCTGGTTTTGCCGACGCCGATGAATTCGACCTCTGCTATTTTTGTTTTTGGCAAGAAGTCAAGAACTCGTCGGCTAAAATCCGGCAATCTCCGGGCAATATTCGGCCATCTCTGACCTCCATTACATCTGTGTTCTTCCTCCCCCTGCATCTATGTTCTTCATCTCCAGCCGTCAATGGAAGCTCGCGCTCTGTTACTGTGGAATTCCATTAAGAATTTAAGATGCAGCCTCCCTCAACTGCAATTCAATTGATCTTTTCATTAATGGAATTGTAAATCCCAAACAATCCCAATTCTTCTAAGCTCTCTCTCAATCTCTCACGCTTTTTCTCTTCAGTTTTTTTTTTTTTTTGCTTTGGTTTTCTGGAAAAGGAAGTAGTCCATTCCAATTCAACAGCCACTCTAACAAACGAAGTGTAAGGTTATGGCCAATCTAATATGATTTCAATCCAATCCTATTATGTATCCCATTCCAATCCAATCTGTGTAATAATCAATTTAGTAGCAAAAATGTCAAAGTTCCCATCTGGGCTTGCTGGTTGCAGCGAGAGAGAGAGAGAGAGAGAGTCATCTGCTCTTGCTGGTTGCAACGAGAGAGAGAGAGAGAGTGAGAGAGCCATCTGGGCTTGCTGGTTGCAGTGAGGAAGAGAAAGGGAGGGGGTAGGGGAAAATACTAAATTGCCCCTTATAAAATAAATAATGGCATAGGTGTTAACGGTGTTAGTGTCGGCATGTATGAAAACTGGGTTGGGTTTAAAAGTTCATGTACTGAAGTTGGGTTTTATAAACGTTGGCCACCTTAATTCGGAGTGGCCTTAAGTTTATGTACTGTTCTTAAAATTCTCCCTTATTTATATGATTATTAAGTTGTTTGTGGGTTTAATTTTAGATAACTAGATTGTAGAATGGTCTGAAATGATGAATGATTGCATTTCAAAATTGACAACTATTAGTATATTGGGGAAATGATCATTTACCCAATTTCAGCTTAAAAATTGCCCACTTGCTCCACTAACAGTTTTTTAACCCCGTTTATCCAAAACACTCTAAGAGATTATTTCCCTAATACCCAATTAATTCTTTTTTATTTATTTTTGGGACTTTTTTGCCCTCTCCTTCTTTCTCACTTAGAGAGAGAAGTCATCGGAGACCTTGCCGGACTCTGGTGACCAGTGGCCGGCCACCGACTCCGGTGACGGACTCCGGCGACCGGAATCCCGAATCCGACTACCGGACCAGTGACCGGATTCCGGTGTCAGATTTTATTACCCCCCAATAATACCCAGTAATCATATTATTGCCTCCCAATAATCGTATTATTGCCCCCCAATAAACATATTATTGCTCCCCAATAACAAGTTTATTGGGGATCAATAATTAGTGAAAATGAAGATGTTTTGAATTTTGAAAGCTTTCGGAGGTTTATCCAAATAAATAATCTTATTATTGCCCCAATAAACATTTTATTGCCCCTCAGTAATCTTATTATTGTCTTCCAATAATCTTATTATTGCCAAGCAAATCATAATAAAAAAAGCAATCACTACTGGAAAAATTTCCTTCCATTCTCAGAGTTCACAGTTTACCACAAAATATAAAATTTGACCACCAGGAAATGTTGTGGGTAGCCAAAAAAAAAAAAACTAGAAATTGATTTGGGCACCCAATCATCATCTTCGGCGGCACCAAAATCCAGACTCTGCTTCCCAATTAATCACTCACCGTGGCTTCGTCTCCGACTTCCGAAGGTTACGTCGGTCGACGTTCGGGTCGACTCGAATTCGGGTCTGGACGACGAGTCGGTGATCATATAAGCCGTCGATCGGTTTGTTAACTTGACTTTCTTGGAGGCTGAATAAGCTCCAGCGCCGGCTCCGATCGCTGCAATTTCGGGTCAGCCACATCGGGCGTTCGGGTCGGTTGCGGATCTGCTAAGGAACGGCAAAGCCTCCATGGATGGACTCCGCCGTCCAATCCCCAAGGCCTAGCTCCTGACGAACCGCTGTCCAATCCTCGTCCGGCGAAGACTGCAGTGAACTCGGCGTCTTCGAGTCGACGGAGGTGGTGGTCACTGCTCAGTTGACGTGACAGGGGGGAGAGAGAAAGAGAGATCCGGCGAAAACTGCAGTGAACTCGGCGTAGTTGATGTGACGAGGGGAGAGAGAAAGAGAGAGAGAGAGAGTCTTATAGGAGGTGAGAAAGAAAAGTTTGTAATTTATTAATTAGACTGGGGGTAAAAATGTCACTTGTGTTTAAATTGGGTAAATGGGAGTAAAAAGCTCTTAGTAGAGTAAGTGGGCAATTTTTAGGCTAAAATTGGGTAAGTGGTCACGGTCCCTAGTATATTTTTATTTTTATTTATATGATTATTAAGTTGTTCGTGGGTTTAATTTTAGATAACTAGATTGCAGAATGGTCTGAAATGATGAATGATTGCATTTCAAAATTGAGAACGGTTAGACAAAAACATATACCAAAGAGACTACTATTGGACCAAAAACAGATGGATCGGAGGTAGGTAACATTTTTTTGTGGTGTGATAGCTCAATTTATAAGCTATTGATTTTCCTTCTTCACACTTAAGATTGTCAATTGTAGCAAGGGTAAATAAGGGTCTTTCCCGCAAAGGACTAAGGTTATAACTACTCAAAACAATGTTACAAAAGTGACCATTGTTCCTAGCGAACAGTAGTCGAAAATCTAATTAAAAACCTAATCTATACTAGTCAGAAAAATATGAAAATTTACAGAGATGTACTAGACACGCAGGGCTTTGAGAAACAAAATTTGAGAATTTTTGGATGTCGTATACTATTTAAAATAAATACAAAAAAAAATAGAGTACAGAAGCTGAAAATAACGAAAACTGGTTTTAAGATGGTTTGAAAATAATATGATGAAGATAGTTAGGGAACATGCATCCACTCCTGACAATCACACACAAGACAATTTGTTCAATCTTAATTCAATTAATCTAGATGAAGATGCTCATGTTGGCTCGGTACGCTTGAACACAACCGATTACCCTTTCTTACTTCGTACGCTAGGCAGGAAGTGCTCTACACCTAGGCTATTCTCTAACATGCAACCTAAAGGTACGTTTATTAGATTTAATAAGAAGAGATCATTAAGGTCTAAAAGAGTTTGAGACATCACTAGACATCGCAATAAACTTAGCGCCTTGCTATACCTAGGACTTAGTTTACTTGATAGTGAAAACTAACAATTGTTTCTCTAAAAGGTTTGAGGAATCCAACTATTGACACAGGCATCAAACAATCAAAGCATTAGAACCCTAACCTGCATACTAAGCGTGCACTCAAAGCATACAAGCAAGCATTCATCAATGAAAAATTAGTAAACTAAAGTCTCATCTTGAATTAAAAGAAAATAAAATCAAAGGTCAAATCATCTTGTAGTTCATGTCTAGGGGCTTCAAGCATCCTCCTAACTAATAAAAGCTAGTTAAACATGGAAGAAATAAAACTAACTAACGAAGGGGAAGAAGAGAGAGAGAGAGAGAGAGAGCAAGCTGCTGCATATTGATCTCCTTTTATATGCCTCGAGGTTGACTTCATCTTTCTTGTTGTGTAGAAAATCCAAAACCGAAAAGAATTAGGGTTAGCATGCTTAGGTGGAGTTTTCCTATTGGCTCTTGAACTTGATGACTCATTCAAACCATTCACATCGCGCCACTTGTCCATATTAAGTTGGAATAACTCATCCTCGGGCTTCTCGGTGTGATTTGGGCATTGAAACTTAAATTCCCGTCCAACCATAGATTCACTCACAGCCTGACATTCTTGTACTAAATCGGCCATAACTTCTTATAGAAAAATGATATTGATGAGCCGTAAAAAGATTCAGAAACTAGACATCTGAGGCTTTCCATCAATATAAAGATCAACATCTGGTTTATCCGGAACTGGTCTCAGTGATCTGTCAAAATTGACTGATCTGTATAGGCAGATTTGCTTCTTTTTCTTCTTTTCTCCTTCTTTGCTCCAAATACCTATAAAACAAAAAAACAACTAAATTAACCATAAATAAGTTAAACTAACAAGGTAAATATGGGAACTAACAATAATAACGTCACATAAGTTAAACTAACAAGGTAAATATGGGAATTAACAATAATAACGTCGCATCATTATGCTCTTATCATGGTGTCTAGTCCCAATAGAGAAAAATGCACCAACAGTCCACAACTCTTGTGCACGGGGCAGTTGGATACCCACACTCTCAATGGTATCAATGTGATACCTGAACCCATATTTCGCTATCGACGAGATACTTCCATCAGATTTCGCTGATGGCTCCTTTAGATGTGTGACGTGGTAAGCACGTGGGCCCCAAAAAAAAGGGCAAACATGTCTTTTTACCCAAATTGCAACCCTAAACGATCAAAAGCCTGAGTTTCCCTCCATTCTCATAAAGTCCTCTTTGAAAAAGCTTGTCAAAGTCAGACCAAAACTCTTATCCCTCCAAAATTTCACCTTTTATAGTTTTATCTCCAAAAGATTTGAAAATCTGACTGGGAGTCTGAGCGGAGCAGTACACGAACTGAATCGAATCTCCGATAGTAGCGAGATGGCGAAGATGTGGAGGATCTTTAGGGAGTCTGGACCACCCCCAGAAAGTAAGTTTTGGATTCTACTCAATCTTCTATTCTTATATGATGTTTAGGGCTTAGGGGAAATGAGTTTGATGCCGACAAACAAGCATGGTCACACTTTTAAAAATGAAACGAGTTTTAAAAAAAATCTGGGTTTCATCGAATCTGTCAAGGCCAAAAGCGACGAACATATAAAAATCGATTTGGTAGTGCTGCTTGATTAAAGAAAGAGTAATATGGAAATGGATTTGTGCATTCTGGGTTTTATAATTGTTCTGTTCTTGGTGATTGATGCTTAAATTCGAATTAGAGTTTTTAAATGTTCTACTCCCAATCCAGAAAAATTGATTTGGGCAAAGTTTAATTGAATACGATTCATATTGGGTATCTTACATTATCAATGAGGGTTCCTAATAGGTTTATTGTCTCGTATTGATGGTTAGGGTTCATATTCTGTTGTTTTTGCAGTTCCTGAGCATTTATACACCATGGAAATCTTTCATGGTGGGTATTTTGACAAGCAATTGGATGGGACAAAGAAGTATAAGGTGGCAAGGTTTAACAAGATTGGGGGGGGGGGGGGGGAGAGAGAGAGAGATCTACCTAGATGGGCTAGATCCCGAGTTAATTTCATGGGTGGAGATGAACAATATTACCTATGCATTGGGATACAGGGAGAAGTTCATCTCATACCTTTTCAAGCTGTCTCGGACATCAAGCAATAAAGGGTTTATTCCAATCAAGAATGATGTAGATGCTATAGAAATGGTGAAGGTGATTCCTCTGAATAAAAGGCAGATTTTAGTGTACATAACTGGAAGTGGTCCTAGGAGGCAGAGTTGGATGATCTGAAGCCCAATGATCCTGATTGGGAAAATCCACTCAATAGGTGCACACCATCAGAGAAAGAAAGAATGTTTGAAGCAGCCAACTTGCTTGGTAGCCAGTTAAATACATCACCTTCTAGAGCTACTGTGGGGACCAGTGTTCCAGAGATAATTGATCTTGAAGATGAGGGTGGTTCAGATGGTAATGAGGGTGAAACAATGGTGGGTGATGGCTTAAATGTGGGAAGAGAAGAAGGTGGAGTAAATGTTGAGGTTAGGCCAAGTCAGAGCACATTTGCAGGTCTTTTTGATATTGTGCCTGATGTGTTGGGCTCACAAGCAAGTATAGGGCAAAAAGGACACAGTAGGAAAAGTGGTCAAACTAAAGGGCATAAGGGTAACTTAGGGAAGGCCACTACTAAACCTAAAAGGGTGAAGCATTGTGCCAAAAGGAGTTGACATGCCTCTGCCACAGCTGCTTTAAACAAGAAACTTGAGGATATAGAAAGAAGAGAAAGAGAGGCTGTTGAGAAGGCTGAAAAAGAAGCTTGGGAAAAGGTTGAAAGAGAGGTTGCCGAGTTAAGAGAAAGCCAAGCTACTGTTGAGGAACAAGAGGAGGCTCAGAGATTGAGAGAAAGAGAGGCTGCTGAGCAATTGGCTAGGGAGGAGGAAGAGAAGAGAGAACAAGATGCTGTAGAGAAAAGGGTAAGGGATGCTGTTGTTGTTAGGAAGAAATTAGAAGAAGAGTTGAGGGAGAGATTAGAACAGTCAAAGGCTCACAGCAAAGCAAGGAGGCTACTATATCTGATAAAGGAAAAAGACTAGTTCAGGATGCAAAGGTTAACAAGAGGGGGAAGAAACCAAAGGAGCCAAGGTATAACATAAGAAGGAAATCGAGCTGCAGCAATGCAAGAACAGAGGAGAGGATAGTTGAGGATGATGAGACAGATTCAGGGTCTTTTTTTTTTTTTTTTTTTTTTTGCAATGAGTGATAGCAGAGGAGCAACCTCTCTAACACTCCATTTTATTAAGTCAAAAAATGCGAATGACAATGGAGGGAGACCTAACCAAAACCTCCATAATAAACAAGCAAAACAAACAAGTCAACGAAATCTAAACTGTGGAAGACCCAAAACATCACTCTGATAGAACGACAAGAGAAATGAAGGAGGCATATCCCACCATACTTGCTCTGACAAAGATGTTCCATGATTAGCTAGAGCATCTGCTACCTTATTCCCTTCTCTAAATATATGTGAAGATTTGAAGTTCATTTGTGAGATCCTATATAAGCAATTTAACCAACGTATTCGAAGTTGATTCAGATTATGATTTGGAGCATGATGAGTTTAATGATACAGACTTTGAAGAAAATGTCACACGACCAAAGGTTGTTGAGGAATTTGATAACATGGGGTATAGAGGCTACTATTCAAATGACCATGGAGATTCTGATAACCTTGAGAGCTTAGATGGCAGTGAAACAGAGGAAGATGAGGATGGGAATCCACTTCCAAAGAAGATAAACAAGGGAGTAAAGATCGAACCTTGGATCAGGTCTGTGGATTTGAGAAATCCCAAGTTAGGTTGGGGTTGGCTTTCCCATACTCAGAGCAACTTAAGGAGGCTGTTAAGGAGTGTGCAATCAAAAACCAGCTGGGTTTGTGGTTTGAGAAGAATTCAAAGCATAAGATTGAGGTCAATTGCTAATGGGACTGCCCATTCAAATTGTATGCTAGTACTTCCAAGGGTGAGGGTCCAACCTTGATCATCAAGACCTTAAAAACAAGCACACCTGTTCTCCTGTGGAAACAAGCCACTTCTTGAATTACAACAGAATAGCTTAAGAGGTACAAGCTAATCTTTTGGTGGATGAGAACTAGTCAAGGGTTGGGATCCACAATCATATAGAGAAGAAATACAAGCTGGATGTGGGTGTTCAAACCATAACAAGAGCAAAGAGAAAAGCAAAAAGGATGAATGAAGGGCACTACATAGATCAATACAACAGCCTTGCTGCTTACAGGAAAAAATTATTGAGAAGTAATCCAGGTTCAACTGTGGAGATCAAGACATGTATGGATGGTGACATAAGGAGATTCCAGAGGATGTACATCTGTTTTGCAGCATGCAAGAATGGGTGGATGAATGGCTGCAGACCTATAATTGGTTTGGATGGGTGTCACATAAAAGGGCACCATCCTGGACTGCTATTGACAGCAGTTGGCATATATGCAAACAATGGGATGTTCCCAATTGCATATGCCATTGCTGAGGCTGAGAACCAAGAAACATAGACCCGGTTTCTTGAGCTGCTGAAATGGGATTTGAAGATAGAAGGGATAGTAGCTACACACTCATAACAGATAAGCAAATAGGGCTGGGGAAATGCTATTGCAGGTATTGCTTGTTTAATTTGGAATTTACTTTGTTGATTTGATTTAGCCACTTTGGGATTTATAAGTGTTACCTTTTGTTGCTGGTTTAATTTGGACTTGTACATTTGCAGGTTGGTTTCCAAATGCTGAACACAGACACTGTGTTAGGCTTTTATATAACAATTTCAAGGCCAAGCATCCGGGAGAGGGGCTAAAACAATTGATTTGGAATGCAGCAAGATCAAGCATTGTGGTGTGGTTCAACAAGAATATGGCTGATCTAAGGAAGCTAAGTGAGGCAGCTTGGACTTGGTTTCAGGACAAGAATCCAGCACAATGGTCTAAGGCATACTTCAGAGATGAGTCCAGGTGTGACATACTGCTCAACAACCTTTGTGAGTCTTTCATTGCAGCCATTGCGCCAGCTAGAGATCTTTCAATGCAGCCATTGTGCCAGCTAGAGATCTTTCAATGCAGCCATTGTGCCAGCTAGAGATAAGCCTATCATAACAATGTTAGAAAAGATTACAATGGATATGATGGTGAGGCAATCAAACAGAAGAGTGGCTTGTGAAAGGTGGAAGGATTTGGTTGTATCTAGAATCAAGAAGATCATTGACAAGACTAGTCAGAGAGCAACAGAATACAGAGCACATAGAGCTGGGGAGCTCATATTCCAGATCACTGGCTGTGGAGAGCATGACAGCAAACATGCTGTAGATCTGGGCCTCCATACTTGCACCTGTAAGATGTGGCAGTTGAGTGGGATACCCTGTGTTCATGCCATCTGTGCAATAAGGTTCAAGAAACAGGAAGCTGCATTATATTGTGATGACTACCTTATGCCCTCAACCTATATGGAGGCCTACAACCCCATAATCTACCCTATTGTTGGCCAAGAGGATTGAGAACCTGTTGATTACCTCATTGCACCTCCACTTTTCAAGCAGCAACCTGGTAGTACGTCCTAAGATGAAAAGGGTGAAGGAACTAGGAGAGAGAAATCAGACCATAGCCCCACCTGCACCTAAAAGAAGAAGTTGCCTAGGCTGGTATCAAAATTTCTTGTAGAGTATGTGGGCAGTAAGGACACAACAAGTTAGGTTGTCCAATAACAATGGCAGCAACAACTGTAAGTCCTTAATAATGAGATTTTTGATGTTTGGCCATTGCCATTTACTTTGTGTGTGTGCACTAATAGTTTCTTGCAAATTTCAACAGGGAGAGGGTTCATCTAATGGAGCAAATCCTAGTAACAAAAGGAAGAGAACCAACAACAAGGTATGACACAAGTTGAACTTATTATGCTTTGTTGAACTTTAAATTGCAACATGTTTGTGTGCTTTATTGAACTTGAGATTATGTTGTCAACTTGTAATTTGACTTCCCAAAATGCTTTATTTTTTTTCTGCCTTTAGTGATATTGAAATGACATTTCTGGTGATTGTCCTGTTTCTTTGTCTTTGATTTTTGGTAGCCCAAGAGAGCATCTCTTCCAAACGGGTGTTCTAACTTGAAGGACCAAATCATAAGGTCAAGAAAGACTTGGAAGAAGATGAAGGAAACTGCTAGTGGTACTTCTGGTGTCAATACAAGTGCATTAGCTTCACAAAGTGTGCAGCAACCTCCTACTCAAAGTAGTCAAAATCCTGCTGCAAGAAGAGCACATAAGAAGTCATCCCAGCCTATGCAACAAAGTCAAGCTTCCTCTGAATGGGAAAGACTTTGAACCTCTTTACATTACTGATTTTTGGAGTATATTGGTTACAGCACTTTCAACTCTTTTGTTTCAATTTTAGTTGAGGTTGTGTATTAAGTGTTGTTGGACAAATTATGCATCTTAATTATGCATCATGGAACAATATTTATGTTGCTCTATTTTAATTTCTCCTTTGTAAGACCTTATGTGATAATTGAATGGGAAGTTTGGTTAGATTTCTGCTCATTACATGTGTTTTCAATGCTTACCCATTCTCCCCACTAAATTAGTTTTTCATTTGATGGAAATTTGTGTGGTACAGTACAAAAATGGAGGAAATGGCCATTCCCTGTGGAAAATGGCGGGAAATCAAGGTTTGGTAGAGTCTGGGGTCATTTAAGTCATTTCATGGAATTTTTAAGGCCCACTTGCTTGCCACGTCACACATCTAACGGAGCCGTCAGCGAAATCTGACGGAAGTATCTCGTCGATAGCGAAATATGGGTTCAGGTATCACATTGATACCATTGAGAGTGTGGGTATCAAAATGGTCGGTGTACAAGAGTTGAGGGACTGTTGGTGCATTTTTCTCGTCTCAATATTTAGGTTGAGCTTTTTTTAATGAGAAAAATGCACCAACAGTCCCTCAACTTTTGTGCACCGGCCAGTTTGATACCCAAACTCACAAAGCTATCAATGTGATACCTGGAGTCTAATATTGCTATCAACGGCGTACCTCCGTCAAATTTCCTTGACATCTCCGTTAAAATGCTGACGTGGCAAGCACATGGAGGATTAAAAAAGGGTAAACATGTCTTTTTACCCAAATGGCTGAATTAATCGATTTTTTATTTTTTATTGACAGAAATATCAATAAAAGATAAAAAAGAAATAAATAGTTGAAGTCGTTGAAATTCTTGGCTTGACGTCGTCGATCTTGTTGAAGCTGGCACCCAGACCAAGAGGAGACGGAGACGAAGCCGGTGACGTCCTTGTCGAGGACCTTGAAGGATTTGAGTTAGGCCTGGGTCAGATTGTCGCCCAGGGACCGTATTAGGATTCCCAATTCAGACGGGGTGATCTTGTTGTCGTTGTCGGTGTCGAAGAGGGTGAAGACCTCCTTCATCGATCGAGTTGACTTGATCGTAGCTCAGATCCTTGCCCATTTTCCCCAGGTTTTCGGGTTCTGATCATCATGTAATTCGATTTCTATTAATGTTTTCCCCAATTTCAATCCTTAATCCAAATTCGTAGACCATCCCAATTCCATGATTACCTGTGCGTTTTCTTGCTTCAGTGCAGCACATTAAGTTTGGTTTGCTGCGAATTGGACATGCCGTAACAGATTGTCTTGAATTCTTCTCTCTACTGGGTTGCTCTACTTCTGCGATATCCTTCTCTCTATTGCGTTCCTCTGCTCCTACGATTAAGCTTTAGTATTTTCTTGATTCATCTTTCTTGGTTTCAATTGTTGAATCTGGGGTTGATGAATAGGAGTTCATCCTTCTTGTTGATCAATTGTTGAATCTGGGGTTCATCCTTCTTGAAAATGAAAAGTGATAGAAAAAGGATTAGCTAGAAAAGTCCCCCCATTGAGTTACTCATTCCACATCACATGGTTAGCGGCAAGTGTGATACTCCCTACTTGTTAATCAATTGTTGAATCTGGGGTTGATGAATAGAAGTTCATCCTGTAAGATCAAATATGGACATAACACATATCATCATAAAGTAATTGATGATTAGCTTAATATCAATCCTAGTTTAACATGGATACAAACAGTGAATCAATACTAGTGACTTAATGAAGTAGTGTATCAATTCATTAAGGATAGTAATCCATTGCTTAGTCTACAAGAAAGGCTACAAGTTGTGATACATTAGGAATCTAACAGTGAAACCTAAACCGACAAGGAATGCTTTAATGGGAAGCTTCTTGAGGTTTAAGTCTCATATATATACAGATGAATTGGTCCCTAATTACTACCACGACTATTGCATATTGTTCTGTCCATTGAGAAGCAAGTTGGTAAGTAACAGAAGACCACATTCAGTGATCGAGTTAAGCAGTTGCATAAGATGGAATCCATGTCTGTTATTGCTGAAGGTAAGCCTTAATCCTTTTATGATTGTTGTGCATATGTTGTGAGCATGTAACTATGGTTTTACAATTGGTATCAGAGCATAGGCTCACAAATATGAAAAATCGTTTTAGGGTTTTGCAAAACAAACATAAATTTTTTTTTTAAGGGTTTTTGCTTTACGGGTCAAGTAACTGATCAGGTACCTGACCAAGTAAGTAACTGACCAAGTAACTGGTCAGGTACCTGATCAAGGTAAGTTACTTAAGTCGACTGCTGCATCTGGTTAATTATAAAATTCACACTTCCGCTATGATTTTTTAGCAGCAAATTGGGGAAAAAGCAAAAACAGGTTTTTCTGTGTGATTGATTTTGATTCATAGCATGATAATTGAATTTTTGATTGTGCCCAAGAACCCTAGTTGCATTCCCGGCGTGCGTTAGGTTAGAGTAGATGGTGACCGGATGAAATTTACAATTTCTTGATTGTTCTGTGGTTTCTTGGAATCGAATCAATTTTGGTTATGCTTGAATATGCATGTTGAATTGATTGATGATATGGTATTGTATCTGTGATTGTGTAAAATTGTATGAAGAACAGAAATCTCCCAGATTTTGTTTACACGTTAAAGTTGACAGATACAAGAGCTTAATTTTCTTACAAGGATGAATCTGGATAGAATGTAAAGTAAAAGAGCTCATATGTTTTGTGGTTTTCTGTTGGCATAAGTGATTATGATGCACAAAGCATCCTTCATTGATGTTGGCAGAAAACATTGATCAGGTACGTGTAACTGGTCAAGTAACTGACCAAGCAACTGACCAAGTAACTGTACCTGATCGAGTAACAAAACTGAAATTGTGTTTTGTGTTTTAAAACTATGCTTCAGTTTTATCTTCCAAAGAAGTGGTTAAGTATGGTTTTAGAATACAAAACAGCAGTATGCATGCTTGATGAAAATAAATACGGATACTTAGAAATTTTTCTTCTGTCTAAAGATGTGGATAAATTTCTTTGGATAACTTGTTTTCATTGAACATGGCATATTGATAAAGAACTCCAGGATATTAAGTTTCTGCTCAAAAGTGATGCTTAATATTGTTTTTGTTATGGACTGACATGAATGCAAGTATGGTTGTTTAGGTTTTCTGTATGTTCTTGTTTTGGTTACTTAAAGCTAAATAAAACACAGAAAACTTAAACATATTTTCTTTACAAACTAAGAACTCACTCGAATTTTTGTTTTGCTCCTTAGGTAACTCTTACATGAACTTGAACAGTGTCTTGATGTTAACTGGAACCAACTATAGAGCTTGGCTAGACTCTGTGGAAAATTATATGGGAATGCATGAGAACATAGACTACTGCTTTACTGAGAATAAGCCTGAAGAGTTAAATGAAAAGAGCACCAAGAAAGATACTGACCTTTACAAGAAGTGGCATAGATCCAATAGAATGGCTAAGAACCTCATCAGAACATCTATGTCTAAGACTGTCAGGGGAAGTATAGAAGAGCCTGAGCTAGCATCAGATTTTCTGGAACTCATAGGTGCTAAGTTTAAAGAAAGTGAAAAAGCAGAAGCAGCTAGGCTGACTAAGGAGTTTCATTATTTGAAGTACATGGGTTCAGGGGGAGTTAGAGAGCATATTATGAAGATGATCAATATAAATGGCAGACTCAGGGAACTCTTAATGGGGGTTAGGGATGAGCAAGTAGTGCATTATGCACTACATTCCTTGCCTAACAGTTTTAGTCATCTTAGGACCAGTTACAACTCTCAAAAGGGAAACTGGACTCTAGATGCACTTATATCCATCTGTGTGGATGAGGAATCTAGGATCAAGGAAGAAAAGGAACCTGCTACAACCATTAACCTCATTGAGAAGCCTAAAAGGAAAAAGCCCCAGAACAAGCTCAAGCCTACCAAAGCCATAACTAAGAGTTCAACAGCTGCAGTGGCCAAGGAAAACAGGTCATTCAAGTTCAAGTGCTACTTTTGCAAAAGAGTAGGACACATGAAAAAGGACTGCACTGGCTATAAGAATTGGTTAGCCAAAAAGGGTAAGATTTTTTCTAATACAGTTTTTTCCTTAGAAATTAATCTTATAAATGTTGAACCACAGTCTTGGTGGATAGATTCAGGCTCACCTATTCATATTACTAATTCTTTGCAGGGATTCATAAGGAGGAGAATCCCAAAAAGTGATGAAGTGAACCTGTGTGTAGGCAACGGCATGAGAGTGGCAGTCAAGGCTATTGGAACCTTAAAGCTCGATTTAGGATTAGGAAAATTATTAGTTCTGGACAATGTTTTTTATGTACCTTCCATGAGAAGGAATTTGGTTTCAGTTTCTCTTTTAGTAAAATCTGGTTGTAGACTTGTTATGGATAGTAATGGAATTCTTATTTCTAAAAATTCTGTTCAAATTGGTTCTGGTGTTATTATGAATGATTATTTACAGTTAAATTGTTCAATGGCTCAACAAGAAATTTTACTTGTTGAAAATAACACCAACAGTACTAGCACTTTAACAGGTGTTAAAAGAACGAAACTAAATGAAAAGTCTGCATTTTTATGGCATAGAAGACTCGGCCATGTTTCAAAAGAGAGATTGAAAATTTTGGTGAAAAACTACATCCTAAATGAACTTGATTTTTCTGATCTAACAGACTGTGTTGAATGCTTTAAGGGAAAAATAACTAATACTAGAAAGAAGACTGCATATAGAAGCCAAAATTTATTAGAACTCATACACACCGATATATGTGGACCATTTAGGCATCAAACTATCTGTGGGAATGTGTATTTTATCACATTTATTGATGACTTTTCTAGATACAGTTATATTTATCTACTTTCAGAAAAGGCACAAGCATTGAAAGCTTTTCAAATCTTTAAGTCTGAGGTAGAAAATCAACTAGAAAAGAAAATCAAAACAGTAAGATCAGATAGAGGGGGTGAGTTCTATGGCAAGTACACTGAATCCGGCCAACAAAAGGGTCCATTTGCCTTGTTTTTGCAAGACAATGGAATTAAAGCTCAATATACAACACCCTATAACCCACAACAGAATGGTGTTGCAGAGAGAAAGAATAGGACCCTTTTGAACATGGTTAGATGCATGATGTGTACAACTGGTTTGCCAAAATTTTTGTGGGGTGAGGCTTTAAAAACTGCAAATTATATTTGCAACAGAACACCTAGCAAAGCTATAGAAAAGACTGCTTTTGAGCTTTGGTGTGGCAGAAAACCTAGTCTTCATCACTGGCATGTTTGGGGATGTCATGCAGAAGCTAGGATTTATAATCCAAGCTTGAATAAACTTGATCCTAAGACAGTTAGTTGCTATTTTATAGGTTATCCAGATAAATCTAAAGGCTATAAATTATATTCTGCTCATCATTCACCTAGAATTTTTGAAACACATCAAGTAAAGTTTCTAAGTGAAAAAGTTCACAATACAAACCTTGAGGATTTAACCTCAAATTTTGAGGAAATTGTGTCGGATGAGAATATAAGTGTTGTATTGCCTTTAGAACAAGATGTAACTGATCGAGTCACTGGTCGAGTAACTGACCACGTAACTGTCCTTGATCAAGTAACCGGTCATGTAACTGGTCATGTCACTGACCATGTAACTGACCAAGTAACTGTACCTGGTCATGTAACTAACCATGTAACTGGTCAAGTACCTGTCACTGGTCAAGTCACTGACCAAGTAACTGTCGCTGGACAAGTAACTGACCATGTCACTGGTCAAGTAACTGATCAAGTCCCTGTCAACCCTCAGCCTAGAAGATCACAGAGAGCAAGAAAACCAACTTATGGGGGGGAAGATAGTGACTACATTGTTTATCTGCAAGAAGCAGAAATTGAAATGGACTGTGCAGAGGACAATGATCCAACTACATTTAACCAGGCTATTGAAAGTAATGAATCTCACCAATGGCAGCTAGCAATGGAAGCAGAAATTGATTCCATGAGCCAAAATGCAGTTTGGGAATTAGTTGAACCTGACCCTAATCAGAAACCTATAGGTTGTAAATGGGTTTTCAAAACCAAAAGAGATGCAAATGGCAATGTAGAGAGACATAAAGCAAGATTAGTTGCCAAGGGTTTTACACAGAAGGAGGGCATTGATTTTACTGAGACTTTTTCTCCAGTTTCTACAAAAGACTCGTTTAGAATAATCATGGCTTTAGTTGCTCACTTTGATATGGAGCTACACCAAATGGATGTTAAGACAGCCTTTTTGAATGGTGAACTAGATGAAGTGATTTATATGAAGCAGCCAGAAGGTTTTGTGCAAGCTGGAAGTGAAAACTTAGTATGCAGGTTAAGAAAATCAATTTATGGCCTTAAACAAGCTTCTAGACAGTGGTACAAGAAATTTGATTCTGTGATTTCTACTTTTGGATTTACAGAGAATCTTGTTGATGAGTGTGTTTACTTGAAGACAGTTGGGAACAATTTTATTTTCCTAGTACTCTATGTCGATGATATACTTTTGGCTAGCAGTAACTTCAAACTGCTTAAAGACACTAAGAGTTTTCTGTCAAAGAATTTTGACATGAAAGACTTAGGAGAAGCATCCTATGTACTAGGCATTGAGATTAAAAGAGATAGAGCACAGAGACTACTTGGTTTGTCTCAACATAATTATATTACCAAAGTTTTGAAGAGGTTTGGTATGGAAAAGTGTGCAGCTGGAGAAGTTCCCATGTCCAAAGGTGATAAGTTAACCAAGAAGCAGAGTCCTAATAGTGATGTTGAGAAAGAAATTATGGAGTCAAAGCCTTATGCTAGACTTGTAGGAAGTCTCATGTATGCACAAGTCTGCACTAGGCCAGACTTGTCTTTTGCAGTAGGGATTTTATCGAGATTCCAATCTAATCCAGGCCATGAACATTGGGTAGCTGGGAAGAAAGTGTTGAGGTACCTGCAGAAAACAAAGAATCACATGCTAGTTTATAGGCAAGTGGAGGATCTGAAACTCGTTGGATTTTCAGATTCTGATTTCGCAGGGAACTATCCAGACTCCAAGAAGTCAACTTGTGGATATGTGTACATGCTAGCAGGAGGTGCAGTTGCTTGGAAAACCATGAAGCAAACACTAGTTTCAACCTCCACCATGCAAGCTGAATTTATTGCAGTATATGAAACTGTGTGTGAAGGACTTTGGATCAGGAATTTCTTGATGCAGACCAAAGTGTTAAGTCACATTGTGGCAGGCACACTTGTGATTTATTGTGATAATGAAGCAGCTGTTTTCTTCAGTAAGAACAGTAAAAGGTCAAATAATTCTAAACACATTGATTTAAAGTATTACAGTGTTAGAGAAAGGGTTAAGCATGGTGAGATAGCTGTTTTGAGCATTGACACGAATTCACAGCTAGCAGACCCCTTCACCAAGGCCTTGTCAGTAGCAGCATTCCAGAAACATACAGCCAGCATTGGAGTTTTAGCTAATCTAGATGCTTAGGTTCAGTAGAGAGTTAATCCAGTTGGAGCAATTTAAATTTCTAAGGTTTTTTGAGTTCTTGTATTTTTTAGTTGTGATCTTTTGACTTTATTTATCACAACTTATTTGTAATGACAGATTTTATTATTAATAAATTTTGAGGTATTTTCAGATTCTGGTTATTGCTGCAGTTTTTGTTGAATGTTATGAAAATTATCGATTTTGTGTTTAAAGTTATACTTGCTATCAGATGGCTTAAATCATGTGAAGCATGATGTTAAGGTTCAAGCAATATTTTTAAGCCATCAGTGTTCAGTGAATTTGCTTGAGTTTCTGGTTTTAGAAACATAAAGTAGGACCTAATATATGTTTACTTGTTGATACACATTAACATATATTGTATCACTTCTGGTTGAACATATGTAGATTGCAGAAGCTTGTGTTAGTGGTTTTGAAACTCTGCATTTTTGTTAAAATGTATACTGTTTCTTGCTCTACATAAGTAACTGTGATCTGACCATGTTGGAATGGATTTTCGATTTGAGTTTGTTATCTGGCGCGCACTTCAGTAAGTTAAGTAGGTTTTGATGTTTTCTGGTGCAAATCATCGAGCATGATATGTGTGAGTCCAAGGGGGAGATTGTAAGATCAAATATGGACATAACACATATCATCATAAAGTAATTGATGATTAGCTTAATATCAATCCTAGTTTACATGGATACAAACAGTGAATCAATACTAGTGACTTAATGAAGTAGTGTATCAATTCATTAAGGATAGTAATCCATTGCTTAGTCTACAAGAAAGGCTACAAGTTGTGATACATTAGGAATCTAACAGTGAAACCTAAACCGACAAGGAATGCTTTAATGGGAAGCTTCTTGAGGTTTAAGTCTCATATATATACAGATGAATTGGTCCCTGATTACTACCACGACTATTGCATATTGTTCTGTCCATTGAGAAGCAAGTTGGTAAGTAACAGAAGACCACATTCAGTGATCGAGTTAAGCAGTTGCATAAGATGGAATCCATGTCTGTTATTGCTGAAGGTAAGCCTTAATCCTTTTATGATTGTTGTGCATATGTTGTGAGCATGTAACTATGGTTTTACACATCCTTCTTGTTGAATCTGGGGTTCATCCTTCTTGGAAACGAAAAGTGATAGAAAAATGAGAGAGAGAGAGAAAAAAAATTATCTAAATAAATAATTTCAAGGGCAGATAAGTCATTGAAGCCATCAGTCTGGGTTATTTTGGTCATTCCTCTCTTTATTTTTCTCCACGTGCTTGCCACGTCAACATTTTAACCGAGACGTCACAGATTTTTGACGGAGGTATGTCGTTGATAGCAATATAAGACTCTAGGTATCACATTGATAACTTTGTGAGTCTGGGTATCAAACTGGCCGGTTCACAAGAATTGAGGGACTGTTGGTGCATTTTTCTCTTTTTTAATTAAACATGCAAAGTTGTTGTGATGATTGGAAGGGAACTAAATGATACTATTCCAAAAGGCCAGTGATACCATATAAACTACTATTGAATGTGATATAAGACCTTGTGTGTATTATAGGATAGAAAAGCCATTAATCATTGTTAAAGTAAGGTTCCACCACTATCTATATGTGATTTGAAAGGTTCAGTGCCTCTTCCAAGTAATTTACAAGTCTATCATTATTCTTTCATGACGTACTTATCAGATTCTGGCTAAAACATAATGAAACAACTGTTCTAAATCTAACTATGTCTATTATTATATATGATCAGTCCTTACTAAACAAGTAAAATATAAGTGGTAGCTAGCCAGTCACTGATATGGAAATAAATAATTATTCTTGAAATAGTTTTGTGGCCAACTTCTCTCTTGTTGAAACCTACTTTCAATTTTTAAAGAAAAGTATGAATGCTTGAAGAAGATTAGATCGATTAATAAAGTGTTGGCCAAATCTCAGAGCCAGACAGCTACTTCCAGACGCAAATCTTTTTGTATCTTACATTTTAAAACAGTTATACATTCTATCTCATACCTTTATATGAACAATGCATGGTTTAGGTGCTTCTCCACTGAAAACTTGTATTCCTCTACTAAATTCTAAAGCAAACTCAGGATAGGATCAGTGAGGATGTATGGTTGATTAATAAAGAGCAGTCCCAGAAAACTAAACATCTTTAGACAAAGGCATGCAAGGTATGTAACAAGCTTTCTTTCTTCTTTGTTTTTGCTTTAGTGGGTATGCCGTATGCATGCATGTGATGAAATAAGTTCTTGCCATTATATAGTGAAAGTTTTGTATTTGTGGTTGATAAAGAAAACAAGTAAAAGTAAAAGAAAAACAAGTGCCTAAAATATGCCAAAATTGCCTTACTATGGCAAACATGCAATTGCCTACAATAGAAAAATATCCATGACTAATCAAATTTTGTAATTGGTATCTAATATTTAAAATATAAAATCCATTGAGAGTGTAAAGTTGGAAATTTAGGGACCCTACCCATTAGAGGAAAACAACAAAGGAATAAAGAGGAAGCAAAAGATATGAACACGGTCCAGCCATGGATGCAAGGGTTTGCATATGTGCCTGGTCTTATTTATAGTTGTTTCAGGGTTCTAGCTATGAAGATACTATATGCAGACACAGGAGAGAGGAAAGTGGTGCGTACGGAGGGGACTAGATTTAACAGCTGCCCATTTTGATACAATATATACTTATATAACTGCATAATTTTGGAATTTATAGGGCAACCAATATGAAACATATGAAATGATTATGCACATTTGCTTCTACAAGCTCTCGCTCAGTCGCTGGCGTGGGGTGCCCGGTGGACCAACCCATTTAGGGAGCCGGCCAGTACTGCCCCATTTGCCATGGCCTGTCAACTCAAACTCAGTCGCCCTACCAAAATAAGGGTTACCCACCTCTCTGCCTCCCTTGTCTTCCGCTCACTGCTCACAGATGCACAGTTGCTACATATATAGCTAGACTGATCAATGTGATCATGGACCAAGATAGGAGTTAAACTACTCCTGGGTTTTTGTGCATTCTAAATGTCGACTGAGCTCCAATGGTTAGCTATCGATCGACTACATAGATGTGCACATCGGTCGGTTTAGGGTTTAGAGATGATCTTTGTCTTTGAACTTTATAACTTAAATTTTTTGAAACGTTTGAGCTCAAACTCTAGGGGTATCTACATGCATATTGTTCATTCTATTACAGTATGGCGGAGAACTTATTACAATTAATGTCATATATATTGTGAAGATAAGTATTAAAGATAACTGTTCTAGGCATCGAAACTGGTGCTGCGCCGGGTTTGGGAATGCTGGTAGTGTTTCTAGGGGTGTTTTTCTGTTTAGGGTTTTAATTTTGGAGTTTGATGTCATGAACTGGGTTAACTGCTGGTGTTCGTTGCTCATTTTGCGGCGACATGGTACTTGGGGGCGATTCAATGGTGATGGTGTACTCTTTGTTCTTGTGGCAGCATTAGGGTTTTCCTTGTTTTCTTGTTTTGGGTTCCACATATCAAACCAGCATTACAGTTAGTTTAATTTTTGTCAATTGTACATGTTTGGATGAGTGTATTCTTTTACTCAATAGGATCCTACTTCTGACTAACAGTATTTAAAGGCTCATCCGATATGCATGGAAACATGGTTTTTTTTTTTTTTCCTTCTTTTTTTGGCCATTGTAATGGTGTGCTTTTGAGATCCAATGGCATCACAGAAAACTTTTTTTACACGCAGAACACAACAATTATAT
This sequence comes from Rosa rugosa, assembly GCF_958449725.1. NCBI lineage: Eukaryota > Viridiplantae > Streptophyta > Magnoliopsida > Rosales > Rosaceae > Rosa > Rosa rugosa. Next base: position 6,744,492 of record NC_084824.1, on the reverse strand, counting down.
TGTTAATGAACATGAAAAACGATGACTTTTGATAATTATTTTTATCCAAATCCTGAAAGGTAAGTACTTCTTCTGCAGTCTGCACCAAACGATCAGTATATTATTGACATGCCCCGGCCCTTTGGGATTTATATGATACAAGACCTTTTCCAATTTGATTTTTGGTACCGACACTTGTACCATATTGATACCACTGTCTCCACTTCCCCCCACTCAATCAACTAGACCTTTCACTTCAATTCCCTATCAGCTTCGCTCATCACACTTTGACACTTTCTACTGATTGGTCTGTATAGGATAAGGTCATCATCAGCGATCCTCTTCTTCATCACCTTTCCTCTTCTGCTGAATTTTATATGTGCTTCCGTAGTTTTATTCCAAACCCCATTTGAAATTCTAGTAGATTTGTTATTCTTCAAATCTTCTTATGGCATTGTTGTTTATGGAGTATAATTTGTCCTACATTATTTACGGTGGGATATTGACGCATTATACTAGAATAAAAGTAAGCCATGCTTATCGTGTGCTTACGCAACTTAATTGGGGTCATAATCCACTAACAACGTGGATACTAAAGTTGTTTTAGGTGTTCCAAAGCAATTAGGTTTTGTTTATCTAGGTTCCTCTTCAGTAGATCGAAAAGACGTATCTTCAACAAGGTAAGGTAGTTTGCACTTAGCAGCCCCAAGTGTCGAGCCATTGGACAAGCTTTAAATTTTTTTATTTTATTTTATTTTTTTCTTTTAGGGAAATTCGAACTTTTAACAAGTAAGATATCATCTATGTGTGCTAGACTAACACTTCGCTATATGAACTACCTCTTCAATTCAAAATCAATTTTGAAATACATATTTAAGAATCAACAAATTTATCACATTCTAGAGTGTTTGATAATGTTGAATTTTTATCAAAAAGAAGTACGTCATGAACCACAGTGTTAGGACATCAATATAAACATGGTACGTATTTGGCTAGTATCAACATGCCAAAACTACATAATTCATTACCAACCACCATAATAAGCTTCCTAGTACAATCACAAAGGCTAAAGTCTTACTGTTGCCAAACTTGGAACTAAACAGAAGTGCCGCAGTGATCAGTCTCTATCCTTCCTTTTTTTTTTTTTTTGTGGCAAGGGCAAAACCCAGACCAAAGAAACAAGACCACACCCCAACCTAATCTTCTTTGAATAGCTAGTTAGTTATCAATGATGAACTTCCACATCTTAATTGGTACATAAATGAACCAACTTGCCCAATTATTGAAAACCCAAGTTATCTAACTCTATATGTATATATTGATTGGTTACTCCCTATAGTTAGCTGGAGGCCCTACCATAAAATGAAGCCAAGAAATAGATCGATTGCTTGGATTCTTAATTCGAGGATTATATTCTCTAAGTATCGAGGACCACACACTTGCATTTGTTTGTCCCACACTCCCACCATAATCAAACTAGCAACTAATTTGGTAATGACAGCAAATCTTGAGCATGATATACTCGACATTGACATTGTGTGGAAAAAAAATGCCCAATTAATTTGTCTATGTGGTTATGATCGTCATCACTTTAAACCTAACTGAAGGTACTAATTGCGTGAGATCTTGTCAACTTCAGGGCTTTTGGTGTCTCCATTACTAGATTAATTGTCCCACTTGAGAGTTTCCTCCCACTTTTTTTGTGTGAATAACAGCTACCGAATGGTATTAGTTAAATTAATTGAACCATGGTTATTGAGAGGCTTCATTTCTTCATTTTTTTTTTTTTTTTTGGAATTTTCTTTTTCTCGTGGAGAATGTTTTGCTAAGATGTTTTTTTTTATGAAAATAAAATACTTAAATAAGGAAGCCTCTTGGGCAACCAAAGTTTACAACTATTTGGCGCAAAAACCAGTTGGCTTGCAAACTGTCTCTTTTGAGCGTGTGCGCAGGCGTGCCAGCACCGTGGGGTGCAGTCGTCGGGGTAGTCCCTTGACCTGACTTCTTCTTCAAGCGTTGTGGATGAGGAGAGCACCAACCTCGCCACAGGGTTCTTCTCTAGCCTTCCAGGAAAGGACTTTCTGCCTTACGGATAAGGACTTTGGGTGTGATCTCTTCGCGTCACCGAATCGATACTTAGTATTGTAGACTAAGCAGAGCAATCACTGGGAAGTTTGGAGAAAGCACGGGTTGCGCTAAAGCGTGACTTTAGCTTCGCTGGGTTGCGAGGGCGTTACCTTTGCTTCGCTGGTAGTAACAGTGGCGGTTGCGCTCGCAGTCGGCTCCTGGGGAGACTGGGACTGGAAGTACGGTCGCCGGGTTGATCTGGTGATGCTGTCAGTCGGCTCTTGGAGAGACTAGGACTGGCGGGCGGTCACTGGGTTTCAACAAGGTTGAAGGTTTGCTCCGGGGAGGCTTTGTAATCGCTAGGATTGATTGATATGAGAGAGGTCCCTATTTCGTCCTTGAAACCTGGTAGATATATCTAGGGTTTCGACTGTTCCTTGTCATAGAAGGGATATTGGTTGAAGTTTCCTATTCAATCCCCGCTACCCGACTCCAATAAGGTTTCGTTTTCCTCATGGATCACGGAATGGGTGAAGCTGTAACCCAAACCCGAGTAGGCTTATTTTTGGGCCGCAGGTATCGGCCCGCTATGCTAAATCCACTAAAGGATCTTGCCAAAATTACTTTTGGGCTCAAACAACAACGTCAAACAATAAGGCACTAGAAGCCTCACTAGGAACCCTATCATTCCAAGACATAGGAAAAGCAGCCCCATGTCCTAAATTTGCAATGGCATCAGCTACAAAGTTTGCTTCCCTATAGATATGTTTAAAGGAAATTTGAGAAAAGGAAGTTGCAATAGTTCTAATGTCTTCAATTAATTTGAGCAGCCTCCAAGGTGGTGTCACCCCTCCATTAACTGCATCGATAACCAACTTCGAGTCTCCTTCAACTTCAACTCTTGTGAAACCTTTGTCTTTGGCCGCAACCAGGCTATCCCTGAGAGCAGTAGCTTCTGCGACGAGGGTAGTAGAGTTGCCAATATACTTGGTGGCAGCGATAACTGGTCTTCCATCAGGGTCTCTAATAACAAAACCACTAGCAGCTGAATATCTACTAACTGAACCATCAAAGTTGATTTTAACAAAAGAACTAGGAGGAGTAGACCACTTAATTGTGGTTGAAATGTTTGAAGTTTTTGCTCCGCTAGTACTAGTATTAAAATCAACAAAGCTTTTCATTATTGCTTCAACTGTCATAACAATTGACATAGGATTAGCAGTAGCTGCTCTGAAAATCACATTATTTCTAGTCTTCCAAACCTGCCAGCACAAAGTAATAATTTTTGCAAACAGGTCAGCGTTGTAAGGTTGTAGTAAGAATAGTTCCTCAAAAACTTTGAGATACCCATCCTCCCAGTCCACAGAGGTGTTAATGTTTGCCAGCCTCCAAACTTCCTTAGTAAAATCGGAATAACCAAATAAATGGTCAGCAGTCTCATTATCTCTATTACAAAGAGGACAAGAATTATCATTAATAATTCCAAACTTGGAAAGCCTATCCCTTGTTTTGAGCCTTCCTCTAAGCAACAGCCAGCCAAAGATTTTAATTTTTGGCTGAACATTAAGCTGCCAGAGCTTATTAATCAACCTGGATTGGCTATGCTTATGAAGATGATCATATTGCAGCCAAGTAGCAGATTTAATAGAAAATCTTCCATTTGAGGAAGGACCCCAAATATATTCATCTTCCTGTTCACAAACAGGTAAAGGAATACCAAGCATGATATCTCCCTTTTGAAAGCAAAGCCAACTGTTACAGCCAAAGCTTTTAGAAAAGGGTCTTGAGAGGAATGAGTATCCTTTTGATTGCGTGGATATAATTGAGAGACAGTTGAGGCCTACTACTGTCTTCTCAAATCTTGAATGGGAGATAATCATCTATTTCAAAAACATAGGATCGGACAAACTATAACCACGATCGGTCAAGGTTTGTTAATCTAACTATCATCCTAATTATAAACCCTTTTCACTTTCTAGCTCCTAGCACTACTCCACAATCCACATGATGCATGTGTGGTCAATTGTGAGTATACCTGGCTCATCTTCATCCTTGGAAACAATAATTCTGTGAAAAATCTTCGGTACAGTACGTCCCAAATGTGTTCGATTTTCTTTTAGATTTCAAGACATACAATGCACTATTTACCATAAGTTTGTGGCCGGTTCAATTATTAGGTGTTTGTTGCTTGGTAGTGCCATTCAAATTTACCCTTTCGCTTAATTACTTTAACCGAAACAGAAACAGTGAGAAGACTTTTTTTTTTGGATATTAAAAACAGTGAGAAGACTAACTGATCGAGAGAGGGTAATATACTGAGATATATATATCGATCAACCAGTCATGGACTCAAGGTAAATGAATGCACGTACTCAATGGAGTACTTCAGTAAATGGAACCCAAAATTTTCCTTCATTAACTCAGCTGGAAAATGCAATGGAGACAAAATTGTAATTCTAAAGGTGCAAAAATTAAAGAACCATTTTCTCAGTTATTTGTTCCTACTTTGCTCTTCATGTACAAAGTACTTAATAAGGCGCAGGAATATTTCCATGGATAACTAAAACGTACGCTAAGAATTCCTTTTTTTTTTTGGCATGGTTCTAGATCCTAAATTATGCCCAAATGGCCATTACTGACATGCCTCCTGCTCCTAAAAGAACTGCAATGTACGACCATACTTGGAGCTTTATATTTGATTGCAGTTTAGGACCCATAAATTCAGCGGCTAGCAGATCCACCAGTGCCATATAATTGAGTAGCCCTGAAGAACAAGCATTTAGCAGCCCTTCCACAATCAGAGACTTCGGACTGTTGTCTTCGTATACATTAGACAACGCAATCCCTAACACTATCCCAAATGGTGTTGTGCATGAAAAGAAGAACATCATGATTACTTTCATCTTGCTTCCAAATTCAGCCTACAAGTCATACCAAAATTAGAAAATAGTGATCATATATTCATGCCACGTTAACAATTTTAAATTAGTTATATAAGACTAATTAATCACCTGAAGTATGCACCCTCCTAGACCCATTCCTTCAAATAGTTGATGGAAACAAATTGCAGCAATGAGCGGTCTAATTGTGCAAGGGTTTTCAGATGACCCCATTGACAATCCAATCACTACTGAGTGCACTACAATACCTGTTTCCAATACCTGCATCAACACCAAGTAGATTCCATCCAACACTCGATTAATCAATACAGAAATATTGATCCAAAACCATAAATATTCGACAATTAGAGAATTTATGTACCTTTGCCACAATACGATGCTTCATCAATTGTTCCTCCTTAGTATTGATCCCCTCCTCAATTTTCATTTCACGACCATGTCCAATATCCGCTGATTCGGCGCTCTCAATTTTGGCACTGTTGCGCAAGTCGCCATTACCAGTAGCTCGAAGAAAAGATTTTTTATAACGACTCATCGAAATTGAATCCACCATCATACACACAATAGCCGAGAGCATTGCCACAAATGTCGTGAAGGGAAATTTCCTCCACGGCCTTTCAGGCAAGCACTCGGATGTCAAGTCTTCAAACGAATCGGGTAACACGTGCATGTACCCGGTCGCGAGTATGACACCGGATGCAAACGCCTTGACCACCACAAACAGGTTCTTGTCGGGCTGAAGAGCCGGCACCATGTGCGAAAATAATGGCAAGCAAACCCCGATCATGCTCATGACTAGTATGGCAGCTATGGCAATGATCTTCATCTTCAAGGCCTCCTCTTTGTTGTGGCACTGTGTGATCTCTTCCCCACATTGTGGCGAAACTGCCGAAACATTGAGGGGTGCAAAGCTTAGGAGGAGGACAAAGATGGCAAGCAAGAAGTGTTTGGTTGCCATGGCTGCCTAGCTTAGTTTCTTATTGATGTGGATTGTGGACTGTGAAACGTACTGAATTTGTTGGAGGTCCATATGACTATCGTCATATATATACTGGTTGAGGTCAAGGTTCAAAGGTTCAACGCTCGGTGAGCGTCGACTCCGGGATGAAGAAAGACTGTGGTAAGCGTGTGCTGAGGTTCGGCTTTCCCTGAGTTTGAGTCAAACTCTCGTGCAACGTCAGCAGTTTCTCTTGCCCTAATCAGCTGCATGGCTGACATGGGAGTTGAAAGGGCTTACATCACATCAACATCACGTGTGATAATGCCGGTTGGCTCGTGGTGTTATAGTTTTTTTGTTTTTGTTTTTGATAAAGAGATAACATTTTCTTAGGCTAGACAATTCTTATCTCTTTATCAAAACATCTTTTTTGAAACATTTTTCTTATCTCTTCATCAAAACAGTTACGTTAAATAATTTTTACAGTCCTCTTTTTACATTATTATTTATTATAATTTTAATGGCTAATCAGACAGTAATTTGTTTTTGAATCAATGAAAGAGCTTTATTAATAGAACTCAACTGAGTTGATTACAATCATGTAGAAGCACATCTCGAATATCTTCGGGTGCTTGTTCAAACCAAACAAAACCTTGCTCTGTCTCAAAACCTAAAGCAACTAGGCGGTGAGCCACCGCATTACATGATCTAGGAGTGTGTTGGATTTTCACACCTTGCAGCCTGCTCCAACTTTGTTTTATATCATCAATTAAACCTCCATTGGCTAGTAACTCATATTGAGGGCTGGAAACTTCATTAACTGCTTCGAAGCAGTCACTTTCGATTACAACATTATGTAACTGTAATGAGAAAAGAAGATCCATACCTTCTCTAATAGCTAGCAGCTCACATTGCTTTGGTGAGGCCGCATGCGTAATGGGACGCATGAAAGCAGCTTTGAATTGTCCTGCTGCATCTCGTATTACCCCACCAACTCCACCATGATGTTGATTTGGTATAAAGGCTACATCCACATTTAGCTTGAGTCTCCCTTCTTCTGTCGGTTGCCATTTGTGCCTTACAAGCTGTTTTGCTCTTGGTTCAATCCCTCTGGCTTGTTGAAACTCATCCAGCCATGTGAAACTACCAAGTAGCAGATCTTGAGCTGTTTGAACTTGACCATTCCATAAAGCATTGTTCTGGTTTTTCCATAATGCCCTATTGAGCATTAGTAACCTTGCAAACACTTCCGTTGAAGTTCTAAAGCTCTTTCTAGCATCCACTCTTTGAAGTTGATTCTAGGGAGAAAGGTATGTTGCAGATTAAAAGGTGCTTGAGATAAGAGTTGATGTGCATTAAGACACTTACAAAACACATGTGAAACATCCTCAATGTGGTGATGACATAGTAAGCATGTCATATCTCCAGTATAACCCTTAGTTAACAAACGTTCTCTGGTGGGTAAGAGGTTATTGCATGCCCTCCAATTGCATATAAGAACCTTGCTTGGCACCTTGGCTTTCCATAGTCGCTTCCACAGTTCTTTATAAGGATCACCATTCGAAGTGGAAGAAAGAAAATTTTGCAGGACTTGTTCTCTAGCAATCCAATAGGCTGATTTCACAGAAAAGAATCCCTTCTTTTCCAAGCTCCAAATGAGTTTATCATGACATGCATGACTACTAATCGGGATGCAAAATTTTTTTTCAGCAATATATGGAGGAAAGAGAGACATTACCAAAGTCTGATTCCATTCTCGAGTGTCACCATCAATGAGCTCTTCTACCATGTTCAAAGCAGTATTGGCCGGTTTCTGTAATTGATATTGAGGGACAATTGGGATCCAACGATCACTCCATATGTTTACCTGAGCTCCATTGCCTATCTTCCATTGTACACCTGCTTTCAGAACAGGTCTTCCAGAGAGAATACTTCTCCAAGAGAAAGAGGGAGAATCTCCCAACTCCACATCACAGAAAGAACTATATGGAAAGTACCGAGCCTTATAGACTTGAGCAATGAGTGATTGAGGATTTGAGATTAATCTCCAACCTTGCTTTGCAAGCATGTCTAGGTTGTAGGCGTAGAGATTCTTGAAACCCATACCTCCTTCCTGTTTAGTTAAACACATTCTTTCCCAGCTCCTCCAGTGTATCTTCTTTTTATCATCTGTATCTCCCCAAAAAAATGAAGCACACAGTTTATGAATATCATCACAGAGACTTTTCCGTAACAAATAGCAATTCATGGCATACAATGGCATAGTTTGTGCCACTACTTTGATTAAAATCTCCTTTCCTGCACAACTGAGGATTTTTGCCTTCCAGCTAATCAATTTCTTGGTTAGCTTTTTTTTGATGTACTCAAAAATAGCTGTTTTTGATCTTCCAACACGCAGCGGCAAACCTAGGTACCTGTCATGCTCATCTTCTCGTTTTATAGCCAAGATTGCAGCCAACTTGTTTTGCTGTGCCATCTCCACATTCCGGCTAAAGACAACACTGCTTTTCTGATAATTAATTTTCTGCCCAGACGCTTTCTCATAAACATCAAGGAGCTTCTTATACCATACACATTCAGTTTCAGTAGCTGTTCCAAACAAGAAACTATCATCTGCAAAAAAAAAAGTGATGCAGAGTTTTGAGGGCACATTTTGAGGCCTGCAATGTTGTTGTTTTGAACTGCCTTGGTGATCAATGCAGACAACCCTTCAGCACATAAGATAAAAAGGTAAGGTGATAACGGGTCACCTTGCTTAATCCCCCTTGTAGGTACAATCTTTTCTGTAGGTTCTCCCTGTATAAGAAGAGAATAAGTGACTGAGTTTATGCAATTCATAATCGTGCTTACCCAATTAGAATGAAAACCTAATTTGATGAGCATTGCTTGGATAAACTGCCACTCCAGACGGTCATAGGCCTTGCTTATGTCCAATTTGAGGGAAAAGAAACCCGTTTCTTGACTTCTAAGTTTATGCATGAAATGAGCCGTTTCTGTAGCCACCAGAGTGTTATTTGAAATTAGCCGCCCTGGTACATATGCACTCTATAATGGTGAGATTATTTCAGGCAGATACTGCTTTAGTCTGTTAGCGACTACTTTTGAAGTAATTCTGCAAATGACATTGCAAAGGGCTATAGGTCGAAAGTGAGCAGCTATCTTTGGAGACGTGATTTTTGGTATCAAGCATATATGTGTGAAGTTGACCTCCTTCCAAAGTTCCCCTTTTTCCAAAAAGTTCTTGACTGCCAAACAGACATCCATACTAACAATAGACCAATATTTTTGGAAAAAGAATGGTGACATACCATCTGGACCAAGGCTTTTTGACGGATGCATTTGAAAAAGAGCCACTTTAATTTCCTCATCACTATAGGGTTTGAGCATATTGGCATTTATCTCCTCGGTTACTTTTGTGGGTGTTGCATCAATGACAGTTCTGATGGCCTCACTGTTACAGCCCTTAGAAGTGAAAACATCTTGAAAATACGACATCAATAGCCTGTGAATCTCTGCTGGTTCAGTCTGCCACTGCCCTTGCTCATCATTCAATCCTCTTATAGTATTTCTGCTCCTCCGATTGCTAGCTTTTCTATGAAAATAGGCTGAATTACGGTCTCCTTCCTTTAGCCAAGTTGCTCTTGATCTCTGCCTCCAATATTTCTCTTGTTGAGAAAGAAGTTAGCTGTACCTGACATGTAACCCCCTTTGTTCTTCATACTGCTCCGGGGAAAAAGGGAGCTTCATGAGATCGTTCAATTTTTCTTGGACCACACGCATTTCAGTTTTTTGTTTGTCAAAATCAGTTTCGTGCCATTGTAACAATTTATGCCCAGTAGCCTTAATCTTGAAACTCAATTGCCGTAACACATTCCCCGTAGTAGGTTGCGCCCAGCCTTTTTGGATAATCGCCTTGCATTCTGAATAACCATGCCACATCTCCTCAAAATGAAACATTTTTGAAACTTTTTGATGCAGCAACTTCTCTAAACTAATTTCAATCGAAATAGGGTAATGATCGGAGTCACTGGGTTTGACTGTGATAACTCTACTATAGGGAAACCTACTTCTCCATTGCGTGGTATGGAAACTTCGATCCAGCCTCTCTTTGGTGAATTTGTTGCTCCATGTAAATCTGCTGCCTATAAACCCCATGTCAATCAGTCCACATGCTGCCATAGTGCTACGAAACTCCCTCATTGGAGCAGACGCTCTTGGAGCTCCCCCTGACTTATCTGCTTGAGACATAATCTCGTTGAAATCCCCAGCCCATTAGCCAAGGGAGGTTGCATGGTTCTGCTGCTAGGGAGCGGATAAGATCCCATGTTTTGCTTCTATCAGTCCTGGCAGCCCAGCCATATATGCCCGTAAATCTCCATTTTTCCATGCTATCAGATTTACCAATGATGGCATCAATGTGGTGTGCAGATGACGTTCTAATATCTGCATGTGTGTCGTGATTCCAGAGTAGTGCGACACCTTGTGATTATCTCTGCTGTGGGAAACAAATGTTGTCCTTCAATCCCATTTTCTTGGTGATGGAGTCAATCAAGGGTTTCTTGGCTAGGGTATCTGATAGGAAGATCATACTTGGTTTACGCGCTCAGACGAGATCGATCAAAGCACGTTGTGTGTCAAGGTTAACCAAACCTCGACAGTTCCAAACTAGTATGCTACCCTGTAGCATGATGGATGGGTGCTCAACGGAAGGAGCCTTGACGGCGGCGCACCGAGACATCGCTTGACGACGGCGCACAAAGACGTCGCTTAGGGTTTAGGATCTGTTCTGAGATTTTTTCCACATTATTCAGACAGTAAATTGAGTGATTCAATAATTAATTTAAGTTCGTTTAAGTTTAGCTCCTCTTCTTATTCAAAAATAAATAAATAATAGCTCCTATTCTTAATTGAATAGGAAACAGCTCATTAATAAAAATTTCTAACTTTTATAATTTCGCCTGAAAATTCGAACAATATTAAAATTAATATTTTTTATGAAAGAAAAATTGGATTGATGCGGTGGTGTTTCCACATTTTCCTCTCTTCACGGCCTCTCCCATAATACGTGCACATCGTACATATATGAGAGTAGACTAACCTATATAATGTCAAAAGAAGAGGAGAGGAAATGATTTCTAATAGGGGAAATGATCATTTACCCAATTTCTGCTTAACAATTGCCCACTTGCACAACGAAGAGTTTAAAAACCCCATTTACCCAAAACACTCTAAGGGATTATTTCCTTATTACCCAATTAATTCTTTTTTTATTCTTTTTATTTATTTTTGGGACTTTTTTGCCCTCTCCTTCTTTCTCACTTAGAGAGAGAAGTCGTTGGTTACCTTGCCAGACTCCGGTGACCGGAATCCGGCGACCGTGGACTAATAATACCCAGTAACAATATTATTGCCCCCCAGTAATCATATTATTGCCCCTCAATAATCATATTATTGCCTCCCAAAAATCATATTATTTCCTCCAATAATCATATTATTGTCGTCCAGTGAATTGTATGAACTCTCAAAACCTAAATGAATACACTACAGGCACAATTGATCAATTTATAATCATATTATTGTCTCCCAATAATCATATTATTGCCACCCAATAATCATATTATTGCCTCCTAATAATCATGTTATTGCCCCAATAATGATATTATTATCCTCCAATAATCATATAATTGCCCTCAAATGAACCATTACATATACAAAAAAAAAATTAAAAAAAATCTCATTATACCAAAAAAACAAAAACAAAAATCATCTAGGCACCCAGGAATTGATCTGGGCACCCACCGGACTGTGAGGAGTCGTCGGAGAGTGTTTCACGTTGGAGTGGAGTCGATTCGGCCTGGGTTCGGAGTCGGATCAGAGTTGGGGTTGAGTTGTGGCTGTGGGCCTTGGATCGGTGGATCTGTGGTTTGGTTGTTGGTGACGCCGGAGGTGGATCTATCGAGGTTGGCCTGAAGCTGAAAGTGGGGTGCCGGGACAGCCATGGCAGTAAGAGAGAGAGAGAGAGAGAGAGTCTGGTTCGGTGACGGCGGCGCTTGGGGGTTGAGCTCCGATCTGGGGGCTGGCTTGAGGGACCTATGACGGTTGACGATCGTTTCTGATGGCAGTGGGGACTGGATGGAGGTGGTGGCCCGAAGCCTGAGGTGGGGCGCCGGAGCAGAGAGATAGAGAGAGAACGGAGCCTGGTGTGGTGCGCGGCACAGAGAGAGAGAGAGAGTCTGAGAGGAAAGAATTATTATAGGGGCAAAACTGTCACTAGAGGTTAGATTGGGTAAATGGGGTTAAAAAACTCTTGCTGGAGTAAGTGGGCAATTTTTGTTCTAAAATTGGGTAAGTGGTCACGACCCCTTTCTAATATCACTAAATCGAGTCAATCAATTGACCTAAATGGTCAGTCAAAACGATCCAACACATTCAAACTCATTCAGGTTCAAACTCTCCATTATAAAGATAAATGACGGTAACTAGCCAAAAACCAAAAATAAGCGGCAACATCTTTTCTCATCTTCTTCTTCACTGCCTTTATTTTCACTCGGTCACTCGTCCATCTTCATGGTTCAGTCAGGAATGACTCAGTTGCTAGTTTGTCTTTGGTTACATAACAAAGACGTCTGATTGTTGTTTTCTTCTTCTAGCTTTGCTTTGTTTAGTTGATTTGGGTTGTGCTCAATAGTATATTTTCTTTACCCGCTGGTGGATATTTCTGATTCTCTATACTATGTAATATTTGTTCCCAATCTATATCATTACATTTTCCTGTTCCAAAATTATTGTAGAGATATAGATATAAGATATGTTGTTTAGTGCTATGTCCCGTCCAGGCCCATCCAAGCCCGTTCAGGCCCATTCAATCCTATCCAGGCCCACACTCTCCACCGTCATATAAATATATAACGGTCACCAGCCAAAACGTGGGTCCTTATCTTCTTCTTCTTCTTCATCTTCATCTTCACTGCGTGTTACCTCCACAATGCTACTACTCACAAACTCTCTCTCTTTCCTACACTCCAACACAAGGTCTCTCCCTCACACCAAACCCTGGCCGCCGCCGCCGCCGCCTTTCCCGTTCCTCCACCCAAACTCCCGCCATCTCCGCCTCCCTCCTAACTCCAAGGTCTCATTTTCGCTTCCCTCTGCTTCAGTATCGCCTCTTTATGAAATCCTATGCTGAATGCTTTAATTTAACTGTATCAGGTCGTTCGAGGCGTGAGATTCGACGGCCCGGCCATCGATATCAGCCAAGTGACGGACACCGACGACGGCGATTTGATAATCGAGACTTGCCTCACGCGGAACTTGACTCCGGCGTTGTCTATTGAGCAAGGGCTTCAGAGGATCAAGGAGGCGGTTGAGGAGTTGAAGCTCAATCCTCCTTCAACTTGTAGTGGAATTCTCAGGTTTCAGGTAATTAGGTTTTCTAAATTACGGATTGATGCAATGTGGATTGAGTTTTTTGAATTTGAGTTGAATTTGATTGTCCAGGTGGCTGTGCCGCCGAGTGCGAAAGCCTTGAACTGGTTTTGCTGCCAACCGGAGTCGTCTGTGGTCTATCCACTGTTTTTTGTTTCCAAGGAAACTGAAAATCCGAGCTATAAATCACTGTATGTGAATGAAACTCGAGGAGTTTTCGGAATCGGTGCTGCAATTTACTTCACACCTTCTTCTAATTCTTCTTCTTCGATCAAAAGGTTAGTTACCTGGAAAAGATTGAAGTATAATGCTTGCTAAAATTTTGAACTTTTACAGCAGACTAAGATTGCTGTGTAACTGAACATGGCATATTAATTTATGAAAATAAGCTAAAGGAGATATGAATCATTTTCTTCTTCTTCTGCAGAATTCTATCAAATGAATCAGCTTTTGTAATAGCTTATGGTTTTATGGATATTAGTTACGACCAAGAGTCATCTTATATGAAGCATGAGGCAGGTTCATATTACTTTTTTATTCCTCAGGTAAACTTGCATTTTTTTATTTATTTGGCATCCTTGTTAATGTGATTATTCAGTGCATCCTTTCCATTTTCCTTTTAAGTTTTGAAATTTAGATTCTTTAGATTGAGGTTTATTCAGTAGAACTACTATTTAACGTGGACAGTGTTTTAACAGATTGAGTTACATGAGCATGAGGGCGCTTCTGTATTAGCAGCAACTATTGGTTGGAGTGAGTCTTCCCCTTGTACATTTGAGGAAGCTGTTCTTTCTTATGAGTTATGTTTCAACCAGGTATCGTGAGGTTTTAGTCTCTCTTTTTCCACTATTCTGCTTCTGTATTTTTTTTTTCTCGCCATTTGTTGGAATTAGTATATTTTAGTGTTTGGTTGGTAATTAGAAAGATTAGGGGCCATTAATCATGTACATTAACAAATTTGATGAAAATTTCAGACTATGGTTTTTCAATTATTGCTGATAAATGTTATCTAGGCATATTCAAATTCTTTGTGATTTATTCATTCCTCACAGATATTTTGTTTTTATTTTTTATTTAAAGCAATCTTACATTGTCATAAACATATCTTCTAAATGTTGAAAATATATTGTTCTTTTTTTTTTTTTTTTGGTGTTATCTGTTCCTCCCGAGAATCGTTCATTAATTGGTTACAGAGTTGTATGTTGTATAAGGCAGTGAAGTATTACAACAGATGAAGTTGAAGTCTTACGAAGCAGTTTCAATTTTTCATAGCTGTACTCATTCCTCTACGCATGATTTCATTGTTATATATGTTTGTCAGGTTACCTGTCAAGTTTGTTCCACAACAAAGAAATCCCTCACCACAAATATAAGATCTACTCTTAGGAAGCTCAATCTTCTGGAGGATGGAATGGTTTCTATGGTATAACTATCCACATGTTGAAATAATTTTTTACTAAACAGTTTTATTTGTCTCATCTATATAGTATTTACACGATTCTCAATGTTGAGATTGCTAAAAACCAATTTATATAAGTTGCTGGATCTCTTTGTTGTTCGCAAGTTTAACTTTAGAATCTGGATTCGCTTGGCTGTCGATTTGTTTCATATTCAATCTCTGATTAACAGGACTTTGTAGGTACACATGAACATGCTGTTAGCAGGTGGAAAAAACATTTCGTCTGACATCATGGCACTGGTATCCCCCCTTTCCTGGTAATTGTTCATTTTCTTCTGTGGAGCCCTACTTAGTATTTGTGTCTCATATAGACAATTACTGTTGTTCTGTTACCATTTTGTAGCTGAGACATACTTAGGCATTTACCTCTTTTGCAGAAAGAGGCTCCGTCTTCCTCCCAGTTTTGTGTGAGGCTTTCACCGACCATGGCTGTTGCTAATAAAATGGTATGATACTGTCCTTATTTAGATAAATATAGGAAAAGTCACATTGCATGCTTAGGAGCACTGTTAAGTAGAAAACTGGAGTGGCTTGGGATAATGCACCATGTCACATACATCCTATTCATACTTCTCTTCCACTTTTAGTTTTAATTAAAATATTTTAGAGGGAACAAACTTCGTTGAATATTGTTCAGGATTTTTGTCTCTTTCTACTATCAGTTGGATCATGCCAGTAAAATGTGCTTCTCAGTGCAAGATAGTGGCAACATCAACACTGTTTGGGCATCACTTATAGTTGAAGAATGTTCTCGACTTGGTTTGACGGTGAGATTAAGCTTTGCTTTTCTATTTCATCTTTGATGTCGTACGCTTTTCTAATTCCTTCTTCATTCTTCATTCTAGTATTTTTGTGTAGCTCCAGGATCAAGATCATCCCCCCTTGCTGTTGCTGCATCCACTCATCCACTTAT
The DNA here is from genome assembly GCF_958449725.1 of Rosa rugosa. NCBI lineage: Eukaryota > Viridiplantae > Streptophyta > Magnoliopsida > Rosales > Rosaceae > Rosa > Rosa rugosa. The sequence goes on along the minus strand of NC_084824.1, from coordinate 6,728,812 downwards.
TACATGTATTGTATGTTATGATGAACGCTCACTTGCATTTCATGCTGTTGGGTATGCAAGAGGATCTGGCAAACCAGCAGTAGTCATAACATCATCTGGCACTGCAGTTTCAAATCTTCTTCCTGCTGTGAGTCTATTAGAACTTTATGAGAAACATTTATATCTATCTTCTGTGACTTTTAGCTTTGTAATCTATAAGGTATTTCAAAAACTGTTCATCTTTTATTCTCATCAGTTCTGCAATGTTATGGTATTCATACTTTAGTCAGCCACTTGGCCTTCTGGGGCATTTTTATTAATTTTTTTTTTCTGTGGTTTTTGTCATTGCTATGATGAATCTTTCTCATTTCATTGTTAATATTATGAACCCTCATTCTGCATGTGTTTATGATGCAATAATTTCTTAAATAATCTGCTTTTGTGCTAACATTGAAGAAAAATGTCCAGGTGGTCGAGGCTAGTCAAGATTTTGTACCACTTATATTGCTCACAGCTGATCGTCCTGCAGAACTGCAGGATGCTGGAGCAAACCAAGCAATCAATCAGGTATATAAGAATCAATTGAAATTTTCCAGTTTTATTTCAATGGAAATTGTGTTATTCAAGAATCTGTCAATTTATGAGGTATAAAGCTTCTATACTAGCATAGTTTCATAAAAGCATAAATAAGTTGCTTCACTGAGATTATGGATTGTATTTTTCTTTAGTTTCATGTTTTAGAATTTGTATGCCAGGTAAACCATTTTGGCTCTTTTGCACGGTTTTTCTTTAGCCTTCCTGCACCCACAGATCATATTTCAGCTCGCATGGTGCTTACAACACTCGACAATGCTGTACATTGGGCAACCTCTTCACCATGTGGGCCTGCTCATATTAACTGTCCTTTCAGGGAGCCACTAGAAGATAGCCCTAGAAAATGGATGTTGAGTTGTTTGAATGGATTAAACCATTGGATGTCTAATTCTGAACCATTTACCAAGTATATTCAAGTACAACATGCTCATACAAGTAATGATGGTTGTGGCGGAATGTCAGAAATTCTAAATGTAATTAAGGGAACTAACAAGGGTCTTCTACTTATCGGTGCAATCCATTCAGAAGATGAGATGTGGGCAGTTCTTCTCTTGGCTAAACACCTTCACTGGCCTGTTATAGCTGACATCTTGTCAGGATTACGATTGAGAAAGCTTTTGACTAGTTTCCCTGAAGTTGACAATGATTTATTGTTTGTTGATCATCTTGACCATGCCTTACTGTCAGATTCTGTCAGTAAATGGATTAACATTGATGTGATTATTCAGGTATACCACTTCCTCCATCCTCCACTCACCTCTGCTACTTGGCTTATTTTATGGCTGTAGAGGTGTTTTTTTATTCTTTATGGAAGTCAGTCACCTTGGCTATAGTTGCTGGGGGGAAAATGCAAATGTAGAATAAATTTTTGCATTGTAAGAGTATTCATAATTGTAACCTAGTTATTCTCGACAAATAGAATTACTTTGTAACCTTAATTCTAAAATTATAGCCCAATAAACTCTGATAATGCAGTGCTTGGTCTTGGCTTTATAGTTTTAGGAAGTTGGGATTGTTGGTATAATGGTGATAGTTGAAGAGAAATCAGAAATGCCATAAGTTGATATGCTAAATTTATATCCATTGTGTGGACTTTACTAGTCTCATAACCTTGGTTGTGAACTTTACACTACAGATGCCAATTGCCTGTGGAGCTATTTCCTCTCTTGTTAATTTTCTGCCTTGCTTTTTGTGACAAACAGATTGGGAGCAGGATTACAAGCAAGCGTATTGCTAAGATGCTAGAGGAATCCTTTCCCTGCTCATATATCATGGTTGACAAGCATCCATTTCGTCACGATCCTTCTCATATTGTAACTCATAGAGTCCACAGCAACATTTTTGAATTTGCTGATTATATCCTTAAAGCTGAATTTCCCCATCTCAGCAAGGAATGGAGCACTTATCTTCAAATGATAAATGCAATGGTAATGAATTTCAAGGAATTAGGCTCTAAATCTTATATTAAACTATTTGGTAGATTCTTTTGACATGTTTCAACAAAAACCTCCAAATGGTTTTGTTGGGTGGTCTTGCTGGTGCCAGCACTGGTTGGACTTGGAAGAGACATAGTAAAGTTCGTCTGATTACTATCACCTAAAGGCACCCACTTGGTTACATACTAGTTAGGCTAGGATATAACTGGTTTACTAAATTATAGTTATTGTTATTTCTTTTCTTCTTTTGAATAATTTCTTCCAGAGTTACTATCTATACTTTTAGTTAGACATTTCTTTTCTACTTCATATACAAATCTCAAGTATACCGTAATACTTTTCTTTTGTTGATGAAGTATACCTTTGGTACTTTAAACAACTGCAAAATATATTCTGAACTCAAGGCTATAGTACTTCCAACTGGTTCATTAATATCCAACACACGCCATTTTCTTTGTTACCTCTATCAACTTTGCACGCACAACGTGCATGTGATCCATGTTGGTACTTGAATACAGGCTGACAATTGGTCTTGTTCTTTAAACCTTTGACACACCACTTGGTCCGCAATTTGACACTTTGAATGAAGGTGAAGATTCACAGTAGCTCTGTCCTAATGCATACATGTATCTTATCTATTGGAACAGAGGAGTTGGAAAGTTTTACTTTTTTTCCCTTTTCTCAGAGCCTCATTTAATCTAGATAGATGATAAAATGAGTGAAACTGCTTGAAAATCATGGTGGAATGATGGACTTCATATTTATTCTTTATATATATTTTTCTCCTTTTCTGGGGTTTCTTTTTTATGTTCTCTATTTCTATATTATAGGTTGAAAGGGAGTTGTCATTTCAAATTTCTGCTAGACACTCCTTGACAGAACCTCAAGTCGCATACCTAATTTCAGAAGCACTTTCAGCTGAATCTGCTCTTTTCATTGGGAACAGTATGGCAATACGTGATGCAGATATGTATGGGCGTGGTTGGTCAGAGTATACACGTAGTATTGTTGCCATGAATTATAAATTACCCTGTCAAATGATTCGGGTGGCTGGGAATAGAGGTGCAAGTGGTATTGATGGGTTACTCAGTACAGCTGTTGGCTTTGCTATAGGATGCAATAAACGAGTAAGTTTTGATACTTGTCTCCCTTTCTTGAGGGGAAAAAAAAACAGGAGTACTAAGGTGCTTGTTGGTTTGTTTCAGGTACTTTGCGTGATTGGAGATGTTTCCTTCCTCCATGATACAAATGGCTTAGCAATTGTGAACCAGAGGTAAGAACTTTTCTATTAGTTTTTCAGGATTCTGAGTTGTCTTCCGGTATATCCCCCATACATGTATCTTGTTACTCTTGATTTAACATATTTACGATGTGGTGAAGGACGTTCCGGAAACCAATGACGATAGTTGTGATTAACAATCATGGTGGTGCAATATTCAGTCTCCTTCCTCTTGCAGATAGAGTCAAACCAAGAATACTAAACCAATATTTCTACACCTCTCACAACATATCAATCCGTGAGCTTTGTGTAGCACATGGGTAAACTTCTTTGTATAGAGTTCATTTGAAGATGTTATTCATGTAGTTATTTAAGCATACATTTCTATTCTGGGATAATTTTAAACAAAAAGAACAAGAAAAGTTTCAAATCATTGTGTTGTTTTTCATTATTCGAAGAGTTGGAATTGGAGGAGATTAAAGGTGCTATGTGTCCTGAAAGTCAATTCAAAAGATAACTAAAATCAAATAGGATATGAGGATATTGGAATAGTGATCACCCACTCAATTCATTACCATGGAAAACCTGTGAGACAATACACAGCACATTGCCAAGATAGGGGATATCAATTTTATACTGCTTTCTGTAGTGAGGATAGCCAAAATAAAGTCATGCAGTGGTATGAATAGAGAGCTTATCTTATCTTTGATATCACAAGGTGTACAATTCCAATAGGTGGAAGACCCGACAAATATGGTATTTGGAATCTAGCTAGAGTCTGCCTGAATCTATGATGAGAAACTGAATGGGTACTTGCTTATTTGATTTCCATTGTTGACTTAGTGTCGTGTATATGCAAATCAATTGTTTCTTAAGACTTAATAAATTCTAATTTTGCAGTGTGATGCATCTACATGCGAAGACAAAGTTGGATTTTGAAGATGCATTATTCACATCCCAACATGGAGGGATGGATTGTGTCATTGAAGTTGAGAGCTGCATAGATACCAATGCCAGCTTTCACAGGTTGGTGGTTACACTACCTTGATGAAGAAAAGAAAAAGCTTATCAACTGATGGTTAACATATTTCTCTGCTCATTTCACGTCTGATAAATGTTGTTTCTTTATCTCAGTACTTTAAAAACATTTGCATGCCAAGCAGCAGATCAAGTCATAAAGCCTTCTAGTCAAGACTCGATATTAGATGACACTTTACTCTGCAGAGTCCATAGAATGGAGTACTCATTGTTTAGGTGAATTTCGTTCTCCATGGAATAAACTTAAATCTTTGATACGCTGAATATAAAATATTTGATTTAACTTTACTGTTTTTTGTTATAGAATGCCACTGTGTGCTCCTCATACTATGGTTTCTGTTGATGGCGGTACCACCAGCTTCCACAGGGAAGGGTTTATTTTAACTTTGTATTTTGAAGATGGAAGCTTTGGGCTTGGCGAGGTTAGCTGTTGGTTTAATATTTTTTCTTCTTACTCCACTTGAGTACTTATGATTATTATATGACCATTCATGACTTCCATTGAACAGGTTTCACCCCTAGACATCTACAAAGAAAACCTTCTAGATGTAGAAGAGCAACTGAGGTTTCTCATCCATATGATGAAAGGAGCTCATATCAGTTGCTTCCTTCCTCTGCTAAAGGGCTCGTTTTCATCTTGGATATGGTCCAACCTTGGAATCCTGGTATATCGACTTACTTTTCATGTTCATATAGTATAAAAATTTAGAGAAAAAAGCAACATTGTCTCTTATCAGAAAGAGAAAAGGATGAAGCATTGTTTAATAACATATAAATATATCTTGTGTTGTTTATTGTGGAGTTTTGCTTCAGAGAACATTTTCTTTTGACTGTGATGCAGCCATGTACGCTCTTTCCTAGTGTGAGATGTGGTTTGGAAATGGCAATTCTCAATGCCATAGCAAATAGACAAGGTTCCAATTTATTAGGAATACTCCATCCCCAGATAGTTGGAGATATATTTAAATCGTCATCAACAGTTCAGATTTGTGCCCTTGTTGATTCCAGTGGGACACCCACACAAGTAGCTGATGCTATTGCTACACTTGTTGAAGAAGGATTTACTGCAGTAAAGATTAAGGTACTACTCTCTTGTAATTCAAAACATCATTCTTACAGAGCATATGTAAATGTGGGTAATCTATACATCAAATTAAACAAATGCTTTGGTTTGTTCCAATGATTTTGCAAAAGGTAGCTCGTTGTGGGAGTCCCTTACAGGATGCTGCAGTTATACAAGAAGTAAGAAAAAAAGTTGGATACCATATTAAAATTCGTGTAGATGTCAATCGGAACTGGACCTATGAAGAAGCTATCCAGTTTGGTTCCTTGGTAAAGGATTGTGATCTGCAGTATATCGAGGTATAATGTCTTAAAATTTTATTCAACATCTTCATCTGGATGGATAGTTCTTGTTGGCATTGTAGGCATACTTTGATAATTTGATGATTCCAATTTGTGCTGCATCTCCTTTTGTTTGTATCAATTTAGGGTTGATGGTACTGGTCCATATTAATTTATTGTAACTATTAACCATAGGGCTGCTTATTTATTTCAGGAACCTGTTCAAATTGAAGAAGATATTATCAAGTTTTGCAAAGAAAGTGGGTTGCCTGTGGCACTGGATGAAACTATTGACAATATTGGAGAACATCCACTTATAAAGCTCTCAAAGTATGCCCATCCAGGAATAGTAGCTGTTGTAAGTATTCATGTTCAGGGGCGTAAAATATATGGATGCACTTATTAGCATGTCATTGTAGCAAAGAAACTGGGGTTAGGCATGCCATATGCATAAACTACTAAAGCTGATATCACCTTTTAAGTCATATCTGGTAGAGTTAAGTTTGAAGATTACATAGTTAGAAACAATGTCGTACTGGTAAATGATCCATATAAGCTACTCGATGCCATACTCCAGCCACTGCTTCAATTGCTTAGGCAGGTCAAATTGTCCACAAGTGCCAAGCTTCATGCACTTCAAGTGCATTGCTGGTACATAGGATTATCTTGGGTTCATCACCATTGCTGAATCCTCTTTTGAATAATACAGTGGCATTGTAGGAAAGTGAACAATAAATGAGTAATACAAAGTGGTAAAATCACAGGAAATCATTTAATTACCAAAGAATGAATTTATTCTTCTGCAAGTTTATTGTTCTTGAAATTTATGAACACTACTGCAATAATTTAATGGTTTCTTCCTGACTTTGGTTTCCTATATTTGTTCTATCAGGTCATCAAGCCAAGTGTTGTTGGTGGCTTTGAAAATGCAGCAATAATTGCCCAATGGGCCCAGCAGCACCAGAAAATGGCTGTTGTTAGTGCTGCATTTGAAAGCAGCCTAGGTTTGTCAGCATATATTCAGTTTTCCTGTTACCTCAACCAGATGAATTCAGAGATTTGTACAATGATGAACTATCCATTAGCCTCATCCATAGCCCATGGTTTAGGAACTTACCGCTGGCTAAAAGAAGATTTGACGACTACTCCTCTCAAGATAAATCGTAATCCACGTAGTGGGTTCGTAGAAGCATCTGTTGCTGATTCTGATCGAGTTCTGCAGCAATTTCAAATCAATGGAAACATAATTCGTAGAAAGTTTACTGGAGAGCAAGTTTGTATATACCAGTTGCCTTTAGATTCAAAGGGTTTATCTTGCTCCATCAAAATTCAGGAGATTGGACAAGGATATGATGTTAGTTACTATTTCATTGACTTATCCACTTACTCTCTCTCAATTCCTTTTTATATTTTCCTTTCTCTAGCTGCAATGCTGCATTCCCGAGTATCTTGTGGACATAAATTTCTCCATTCTATTGCCTTGCATTCAGTAGCCATCATGTTTAAAGTTTGATATGCATTGATATCTGTTACCTTCCTTAAATTGTGTTCTCAATTGACCAAAATTAAGCTGATGCAGGATAATGTATTTGTATTTCTTCATGGGTTTCTTGGAACTGGTGAAGATTGGATTGCTATCATGAAGGCCTTATCAGGATGTGGAAGATGCGTTTCTATTGACCTTCCTGGTCATGGTGGAACCAAGATACAAAGTCATGGTGATAAGGATGCTGTACAGGCTTCAGGTTTGTGTGTTGAGGTAGTTGCCGATCTTTTATGTAAAGTGATTGAGCATATTACTCCTGGGAAGGTTACCCTTGTCGGATATTCTATGGGAGCCAGGATCGCCCTTTGCATGGCTCTGAAGCTTACTAAAAAAGTATGTCTGCGGTTTGAAGAATTTTAGTTCAAATTTGAGCTTAACTCGTGTTTCTGTGGTGTTAAGTATTGGTTTTATCATGAAGGTTAAGGGAGCTATTATCATATCTGGCAGCCCTGGAATAAATGATGGAATGGCAAGAAAAATTCGTAGAGCTGAAGATGACTCTAGAGCACGCTTCCTTGCTGCATATGGCTTAAAGCACTTTCTAGACACCTGGTATGCTGGAGAGCTTTGGAACAGGTGATTCTAAGATTCATCTCCTTTATGGTGTTTTTTTTCCCCTATGATTTCCTTTATTACACTAAAAAAATTCTTGTGTATACATCTTTAACCTTGTTAATATTTTAGCAGCTTAAGGGAACACCCTCACTTTCATCAGATAGCCACCGACCGCCTGCATCATGGAGATGTGCAGAGTCTTGCAAAAGTTCTGTCTGCTTTAAGTGTTGGGAGGCAGCTGTAAGTAATCTGAGTACTTTACTTAATGTTTGTTTCTCAGAAAATATTCTGATTCAAAGTTAAATCATTCTTTTTGCATGTTAGGCCATTGTGGGAAGACTTGAAGCACTGCAAAACGCCTCTTTTGCTCATTGTTGGAGAGAAAGATAAAAAATTCAAAACAATAGCTCAGGATATGTTCCTTGCGATTGGTAGTGGCAATGGCAAATTGACTGGAGATGATGGCGCACCCAACGACCTTTGTGAGATTGTTGAGATCCCAGATTGTGGACATGCTGCTCATCTGGAAAACCCTCTCCCTGTAATCAGGGCATTAAGGCAATTTGTGACGAAACTGAACTGAGGTTTGTACTAAATTAACCACCATACATCCATTCAAGGATGCTGTAATCATCTGCAGCTTATTCACATCGTGTGCTCGTCAGCTTTTGCTGGTTCTAAGATTCTGCGCATTAGTTATTCAACTGATAGATGCCGAGTTGTCAGCTGCTATAGGAGATGGTCTAACAAGGATTTAGTCTGAGAATGTTGATCGTGTCACATGTGACGCGGTATCGTAAATGAAACAGTTATACTCGGTTTTGGTTGGCATGCATCCAGACCAGAATAAGATAGATACTAGATAGTCTACGACAGATTAAAACTCCCAAGATGCAATGATGATGGCCGTTGGCCAAGGTACTTTTTTTTTGGTACAATGGGGGTCAAAGACCCAGAAAAGAAAGCAAAAAACAGAAAGAAACTAAGAAATAGCTGTGGCAACAGCTCTAGGCCTTACAAGGCCATTAGCATCATCAAGGACGTCTTGGACAATGAAGTTAGGCATTAGAGGCAGCCTGCATAACCCCCGATCCTGATCAATGCTTTTCTTTGCCAACCCATCTGCAACCATATTTCTCTCACGGTGGATGTGAGTGAATAAACAGCTGGAGAAAGACTCCATAAGCTTCCTGCAATTTGCGAGTAAAGTACCAAGAGGATGTAACCCTGTGTCAGAACTCTTAAGAAGGTTGATAAGGATAGCTGAATCCGATTCAACCTCAAGATTATCTATATGAAGATCGATAGCAATACGAAGACCAGTTATAAGACCCCAAGCTTCTGCCTGTAAAACCTCGTCATGACCAATATTGAGCATAAAACCATAATGCCATTGACCATTGCTATCTCTAATTACTCCACCAGAGCCAAGACCACCATCCCTAGACCTTGACCCATCCACATTCAATTTATAATACCCAACGCTAGGTTTAATCCAACTCAACAACTCAATCCTAGAATTAGAAGGACTGGTAACGGCAGTAGAGTTCTTGTGCCATTCAAGAAAATATTGTAAAATAGATTCTCTGGCATTATAAGGACCATGGAAATTATTATCAAAAATGTTGTTATTACGCCTCTTCCATATAAACCAACAAGTAAAGATGAAGGCATGAGACCAGTCAGTATGCATCAACTTACTTCCTTTCTGAAGGATATTTGCAGCAATCCAGGCTTCCCAGTCCAGAGTAAAGCTTCTTTGCATAGATATAGGAACACCGATAACAGTCCAGGTTGCAGCAGCTTTAGGACAATCTCTAAAGAGATGGGTCATAGTTTCTTGAATTCCCGGGCAATGCTTGCAATGAGGATCATAGGTGAGTCTTCTTCTAGCTCTGTTGACTTTAGTAAGAAGGCGACTTTGGACAAATAACCAAGTAAAAGTCTTTAACTTGGGGGGGGGGGGTTTCCACATCTTCTGGGAGTTAGTGTAAACTTGGCAAGGCTATTATAAGCACTTTTAACAGTGAACTTGCCATTAGAAGTGTGTCGCCAAATCAGCTTATCATATTGTTGTCCAGTAACATCAATGGGAATACATAAAATTTTATCCACTACCTCAGCTGGCAGACAAGCATATAGAAGGGTTGCATCCCATTCATTGTTACTCCAAAAATCTTGGACAAGCATGCTATCATCGACCATTGTAGAGTCCAGTGCAAGATCTTTAAGAACACCAAACTCAGTCCAGTTATCAGTCCAAAAAGAAACAGAATTCCCATTTCCAATTCTCCAAGTAAGACCTTTTTTTTCAATAAGGCAGCACCAAAGCATACACTAGACCAGGTGCTAGAATACCTAGATGGCATTGTATAATCATGATCAAGGAAATTCCCCCTTTTCAAATATTTTTCAGAGAAGATTTTGCACCATAAACCATTATCATTTTGAATAATCCGCCAACCAATCTTAGCAAGCATAGCCTGGTTCATTTCCACAGATTTTTTAATTCCCAAACCACCAGCCATTTTAGGTTTACAAATGGTATCCCAATTTACAAGATGGACACTCCCTTTGTCATCACAATCACCCCAAAGGAAATTTCTATTCATCGATCTTGTCAAGATTCTCACAAACAGAGATAGGCAGTTTCGCAGTTTGCATCGAATAAGTGGGGATGGATGATGTAACAGCTTGAATCATAGTCAACCTACCCGCCATGCTCAAGGTTTTACATTTCCAGCCTGCGAGCTTATTTTGGACCTTATCAAGAAGATCAGAATATGTATTTTTAGTAACCCTAGAGTGAATTAAAGGCATACCTAAGTATTTACCAAGATCCCTTGTCAGAGGGGAGCCACATATAGCACTGATCTCTTTAGCTAGTCTTTTCCTGGTGTTAGGAGAGCAATAGAGCTTAGACTTTTCAAAGTTGACAGTTTGACCTGAGAGAGCACAAAAGATATCCACGCATTGCTTGAGAACTTTGGCATGTTTTGTAGAAGCTTCAGCAAACAATATAAGATCATCAGCAAAAAATAAATGGGAGATCAAAGGTCCAGATTGTGAAGACTTAATAGGCTTCCATTGTCCAACTTCAACGGCAGAATGAATCAAATGGGACAATTTTTCCATACATAAAACAAAGATATAAGGGGAAGGGGATCCCCTTGTCTTACTTGGCCAAGGTACTTTGTATACCACTTTGAGAGCACCTTTTCAATAATGCTATATTCATGGAGGCTCCATATTTTCTGTAATTTGAAGTATGCACTCCCAGTTCAAAGGGGGTGGATGTTTACTATAGTGAATGCTCAAGCAAAAAATGTCTTCAATCAGTAACTATGCCCAAATGTAAACAACAAAAACAAATTATGGGGAAGAAATATGGTCAGATATATTCCCACCAGAGGCATCGGCGCGATAAACCATTGTCTTAAAAGTCCTTCCCACGGCCTGGCTACTCCGTCCTCCAACCTGTGTTTGGCCGTTCTTTTGTTGCCAGCTCAAGAATCGCTGCTCGTTCCTTTTCTTCTTCATCCTCCATACAGAAGCTTCGGTTTATAATTTCTATCCGATTCTTCATCTCCTGTTCCATCTCTGGCCCTGACCTAATTAACTTTTGCAGTCTATATGTTCACGTGTTCTTTCTTCTTCCTCCTCTCTGTATACTATGATTTAAACCAAGTTGGCCTAGACTTCCTTCGAGTTTGCACCATCAGATTTCATGATATCCTCTTCCAGCCCTGACCTAGCTATTTCTTCATTTACTACCTAGCTTGTTCTCTATCTCGTGTGCAAACCCTGAACTAGCTACCACCAGTTCCTGGGACTTCTTCTTCGACTTTTCACCCACAGATTGGGTGAATGGGTGTTCTCTTTTGTCCCAACCTTTAAAGTTGCTCCTGGATTTGCTAGTTATTACAAACTGGGTCTCAGGCTGCAACGAACAAAGATAACAGAAAACGTAAGAAATGAGGGAATGGAATGGCTTATCTTGTGCTATGGCTTAACACACACTCCCGGTTATCTTCCTGAGGCTTACGGGAAAACGTTTCCCACAAGGAAAAATGAACAAGCTTTATTTCCTTAATCGGGGTTAGGAGGAACGGAGTTTTTGTACAAAGTTACAAACAGAGCAAACTAGAAGGGATCGACTTATAAATTGAGGGGATCACTGGGATGTAGCATTCTACTTCGGTGAAGGGCTGATGATAAAAAAAAACCTTATTTGGTAGTTGTTTGGTACTTTGATGCATGTTACGGAACCATATGCATATTATAAATAATTAATTTTATTAATTTTTCTCTCAATTAAGAAAGAAGAGTACGTAACTACGTACTAACAGCCACAGATCTTTCTCAATGTAGCTTAGCCACTCTTATTAGTTATTACTAACAATTATGAGAATCATTTTTCATCTAGCACCAACTAAAATGAACCGGGCGGGTCTACACATTGGCATCTGCCGTGAACACGTTCGGGGCATCCCTCGACACATGAAATTTCGTAGCACCCAGATGGGGGACATCCTACTTTCTCTACTGCCTGAGGTAGTCCATTGTGTACACATTTGCAGGTCCCATTAACACATTGGAGATGCACTCCTAATTTTGAGATGCATTTGGTTCTTTTGCAGTCCTTAACAGTGGTACATGTTTCGTCTTCTGTTACCACCGCAGAAGCAGTTGGTTCAGCTTGTGGCGGCTCAGTGAGTACACATTTGCATGTACCATTAACACATTGTAGATGCCATCCAAATCTTTTGTTGCATTTAGAGATTTTGCAGTCTTCATCGGTGGAACATGTTTCCTCGGTTACTTCAGTTTGTGGTGGCACATCGTGTACACATTGGCATGTACTATTAACACATCCAGGATGCCATCCATCTAAATCGATGCATATGGTGCTTTTGCAGTCTTTGACAGTTGAACATTTTTTGCCGGCTCCATGAGCTTGTGGTGGCACATCGTCCACTGGAGCAGGTTCGGACTCTAATTCATCTACTGCTGCTGCCCTTGCTGCTAATGAGAATGGCACACCTGCATGAACACGGTAATTAACGTGTTTGGTTAGTTAACTTGATTAATTTTTACATAGTATAGACCAGTCCAATCTAGACCGAGCATATATGATCCAATACTCATTGATCTAAGAAGTCAAAACTCACAAGATGCAATGACGACTAAGAAAGCCAAGATAGCTGCCTTGGATAGTATAGACTTCTCCATACTAGCAGGGAGAGATATAATAGAATTTGATTATGATTTATTTTGCTTTTGCTCTATAGAGACCGGGCTATTTGCATTATATTTATAGGAAAAGACTGGCTCTATAAACGAGTCATGCGATTAAATAGTTTCTATATATGCATTTTCTTTTCTTTCTTTTTTTTTTTTGTCAAATATATGCATCTATTAGTAAACAACATTTAAAACTACCGAATCACAATTAAATAATTTCTATTATCATATATATGCACTTGCAAACCAGAAAGTGCCTATGCATCTTTTGCATCCACAACACATATGGCAACAAATTGATGTGGGAAACTTTGTAGATTTAAAATTGACTAGTATTAGATTTCATTCAAAATTAGGTATGCAATTTATATATATATAACAGATTATTCTATTAACCAATTAGATATAACTCCTCTGATAGAACCTCAATACGATATACTAGCGAACAAGGAAAATTTTTATTTAGACTAATATGAGAGGTCAAGAGTGTGTGTTTGGTGGGGTGGTAAGGTTTTGGTCTCTCATATGAGAGGTCAAGAGTTCGAACGCCATCAAGGGTGGGAGTAGGGTGAGGTTTAAAATAATAATAATAATAATAATAATAATAAATAAATAAAATATTATTTAGACTAATGAATCGGTTGACCTAAAAAAAACGTGGTAATTCTATTATAAGTAATTAATGAAGAGCTTGTTATAACACAAGAAATGCTTAGTAAGGGTAGATTATTTAATGATGACGAAAAATATAAGGTAAGACACCTTGGATTTGGCTTCTCTGCTATAACTATAATTTGCAAGAAAAAAAAACTGCAAGGGATGAACTTGAAGTGACTTCTTGATGCTTCTTGATGTGGCATCATCTTGCCCTTAAATCTATATCTGACGGCTATGAGTAAAATTCAAGCACATTATAGCATAATTATTCTAGCAGAGAAGCCGAGTCATCAACTAGCAAAACGATGGTGTGGCATCCCCAACCAATCGTGCTTGCAGTAAAAATAACATTAGTAGACGAGTCATCATTCCGCTTTTACACTGAGATAACTATTTAATAATAAACCTTAATTAACTATACTTCTCCAAGTTATTGTTGAGTTTTTTCAATTCACCAACTTCAATTACTTAAACCCATGGGTTACATTTAACCCTAGAACGCGCCGCACGCGCCTAGGACTTCCCCAACTTTCTCTTGTACTCGTCTGGCGGCACGTCCTTGTCGTCGGACGGGTTGTTTTCCTTCTCGCCGTTCGTTAGTGACGTGTGAGTGGGTCGTTTCGATGCTTGATGGCTACTAGCGGTGGTTGGATGTGGTTTGGATGGTGGCTGCCATTGATTGATCTGGTTTCGGTCGCGGGTAATCTGGTCGGAGTGATGGTGGAGGGCGGTCGGATCTGGGCAATTTGGCTGGTGCTTGGTGGTGGTGCTGTGGCGAAAGGGTTGGGTTCTCCTTCGTTCGATGGGTGGTGGTTGAGGTCGACATCGAGGCCTGCTCGTGAGAGCAGCCTGGATCGGGGCTGTACGGGATCTTTTCCGGCTTTCTCTGCGAAGACTCCTTGGTGGAGACCTTGGTGCGTGGGGCGACGATGGTGGAGCGCCGGCGGTGGACTGACTAGGGTGAAGGTGGTCTGGAGGCAGTGCGACGGAACCGGTGATGCCACGGTGGTGGGTCTAGTGCAAGGGGTGGTGCTAATGGGTGGAGTGGTGAGGGCGCGATCTTGGTAGAGGTGACCGCAACGGCGGTGATGTGAAGACAAGTGAGGTGTCTCAATCTGCAACCAAGGTTTGGACGGCCAAGGAGCGAGGGAACTGTGGTCACGGCGGTCAATGGGAGTCGGGATGATGGAGCTGCAGTTAGGCCGGGTTTGTGGTATTGGGCCCAATCTGGACCCTATCTGGGAAACAGTGTTTTGGTGTTTTTTCTTTCATTCTGGTTTTGGTTTGTGGTTTTTAGCTGGTTTGTGTTAGGTCGGGTGCACTGTAGGGGGTGGCAGCGACAATCATCACTTTGGCCTTCTTGAGGGTCATTCCTGCCTAGTTTAGAGTCAGCACAAAGTCTGCCTGTGGCATAGACGAGCATTAATGGCTTTCTAGGAGGTCCTTCCTGTCAGGTTTTGGGTTGGAAGTGATGGCGCTTTGGAGTAGTGATGGGATGACGGTGTTGGGTTTTCTTTAGTCCTAGGTCTGACTGTCTAGAAATCCCTTTGATCGGGTTTGAAGCAAAGACGAGTGTTGGTTTGGTCGATCAATTGCTGGCCAGGTGGATTCTGGGTGGGAATTGGTGTTCTTGGCTAAGTCTGCTCCAATACGTTTTGTTGTTTCTGTCACTTTGTCTGGTGCCAGTTTAGTATTTTTAGTTAAGTTTTTTAGTATGTTTGGAGTCAGGGCCTAGTTTGGCTTCAACAGTGCGTCAGTATAGATGTCCATTTTGACGTATAAAGTGGAAAAAGTTTCGGTTGAAGCTTTTATCCCCCATTCTCATTGTAATCTTCGTTTTTATTAATGAAGTTCTTATTTGATAAAAAAAAAAAAAAAAGAACTTATTGTTGAGTCATAAATTACTTATGCATTTGTGCCCCAAAACTATATAAATTGATCTATCTTCCATGCGATTTCACCCTCTTTAATCAATTTCCTTTTATTTGTAGGAAACCATGCATTGAGAAGAAAATGATCAAATGAGTCTTGAAATG
This sequence comes from Rosa rugosa, assembly GCF_958449725.1. NCBI lineage: Eukaryota > Viridiplantae > Streptophyta > Magnoliopsida > Rosales > Rosaceae > Rosa > Rosa rugosa. Next base: position 6,713,164 of record NC_084824.1, on the reverse strand, counting down.
CGGAGATTTGAAGCTAGGAGAAGAAGACACAGAAATTGGAAGAAAATTGCAAATCAACTTTTCCGGTGAGCCACCGCTCATGGAGGACCCTTTTGTCTAGCTGAGGATGACCATGGTGGTGAGAATTTTATACCATTTGAAATTTAAATCTCTCTCCACACATTGTTTTTTGGAGCCTTGCATGTATTTTGGGACCAATTTAGGACCATGGTGTAAGAGCATCTCTTCCATCTTTTGTCTCCTAACATAGCTGATTTTGAAGACCCAAGATACCTTATCTTCATTATCTCTTCAACCACTCATCTATTCTCACTTCATTTTAGCTCCATCTTCTCTCCACAACTGCACATCCCTTAAATCCAAACACCAAACTCCATCTCCACTACTTCCACCACCGATCATTTCCACAACCACCTCAACACTACAAACCATCAATAGCTACTCAAGGATTCATCATCTACACCATTAAGGAGCTTGAGGAGCAAGGAGGAGGAAACAACCACCATGACATGGGAGACCTATCTCCACCACCGTCAATAGTCACGTCTCACTCTCTATTTCTCTCTAATTATTTGATGTATTGTAGTATGTTGAAGCTTGTTTATTTAGTTATGAGTAAGTAGTGAACTTGTTGGGGCCAGGGTTGAAATCCCTATTTAACCTTGCTTGTAATTGATGTTTTGTTCATGATTTGATGAAATTCATGTTGTCACCTTCACATGCTAAATCAAAAGTTGAATGCATTTACTTAGACATAATCAATTTGAGTTAATGTGTTTGCCATGAAATGAAGTTTCTGCTAACAGATTGATTACCTTTAGGCAAAAGGAAAGATGAAAGCACACCATGTGTGGATGTGAGGGTAGCTAGTGAGCTAAAATCACCTAGATATATGATTGGTTTGCTTGCTTGGTTACCTAAACTCTGTTGGAAGTTATGCATAATTTATAATTATGAGAGTTTTTATGATTTGAATAATTGTGACATAATGTGACCATTATGGTGGTTACGGGAGTTACAGAATTTGAGTTGTCAAGTACTTATGTCTATTGTAATTGCCTTAGTTATGGCAATGTCTAGTGTAGGCCTATATAAGTAGGCTAGTCTAGTTGAGTAGTGTGTAGATGATTATTTGTAGAAGTATCATAAGAGTAAATTCCTTTATCAGGTATTTTGAGAGTCTCATCCATATCTCTCTCTAGGAGCACTGTACATGCCCTTAGGCTGTACATCTCTCATATTATTTGTCATTCATGCATCATATCTCCCTACCTCAAATTTAGTTTTTTATATTTACGCTTCCGCTGTTATCCAACAAACTCTAAGCTTTATGCATTTAGGGGCAAAGGATTGAGACCTATCCGGTAATTGAATTTGTCCTTAGGTAGTTAACTCTAGACTTATCGTTTAGAGTTAATCAAATCAAAAGAGTTTAGGCCTTAGTAGTCTTATCCGGATGCTAAGAGTGTAACTGGACAATAGGTTTAGTACTTCATATCCAATTGCATTGTTGCATCAAGGGAGGTTAATGGTAGACAATCCAAACCCTAACTCCCATCCATTTTTCTACAACGTTAGATTAACTAGTCTTAGTTTACTTTCCTTGCATTTGGTTTAATTAATCAACCAATCACTCAAACAAACAAACAATCAAATATTCACTATCCATTTGTGCATAACATCATTCACTTGCCACAACTTGTAGTGAGCTTTGGTTTTGTGAATTTGTAATAAATTGTGTGGATTATTTCTTGTTTTCCTTAAGTTTTCCCTAACTAGGAAATGATTTGTCAATCCTCGTGAGTTCGACATCCTTACTTAATCTCCCTATTCTATAATTTGACCCTTATACTTGAGGGTGACTTGACAGTTATCATTCCTAACCCTAATATATAATAAAGTCGATTGATACCTTCATAGTGCAGTTTTTTTTTTCCTGCAAAATACCTTTATAGAGCAGTTTGGCCACCGGTGAGGCTTACTGAGGCTTACGGGGAAAACTTTTCACACAATGCAAAAAGATAAGGCATGTTTTCCTTAATCAGGGTTTGGAATGAACGAATTTTTGACAAAGAAAAAAGAAGAACAAATTCCAACCTAAACCCCTACTTGAAGTTGAGGTAAACATGTTTACCCAAGTTGATCGATTCGCACAAGACGGCGCAAAATATTAAAGGATCGAGTTCTACTTTATGAGATATAGTATTCTACTTTAAATTAATAATTTACAACAACAACCCATGAAACAAGTGGACTAGACATATGGTTTTCAGATGTTCAAAATGATAATGGATACTTTTCTTTTTAGGTACGGTTGTTCTCTAAGTTTCAACTGGAAAAAAAAAAATTGAGACATTGATCACAAGGCTTCTTTGGTAATTGTTTCATAGATGTGGGTAGACACTAGACACGAAAGAAAATGTTATGGAACCATATGCATATTGTAAATAAGGAAAGAACTTCGCTGACTAGGCCTGGTCAGGATGGGCTGACCACAGCCACTAACAATTTGACAGCTGTCCTTTTTTTTTTTTTTTTTGCCCCTTTCCCTTTCAGTTCTCCTTCTTCAGTTCTTCCTCCTCTGCTCTCCTTCTCCACTCCCATGGCTGCCCATCGACTCCTGCAGGTCACCATTTCCACAATAACACAAATCAAATCCATTTTCTATAGCAAAAACTACGAAGAAACAGACCTTTAATCCAATTATCAACGAAGAGTTCAATCTTAATAGCATATGCAGAGGGACCTTGGGCTCTTCGGCGACGGTGGAGATGAGATCGAAGCAGAGGCTGAGTGATGATTCCGACGATGGTGGCGAGGAAAATCGCCAGAAGCTGCCACGTGTTTTTGGTGACGCCGGCAGGAGTCAGCACGAACCAGAGGATCACCCCCGTCGCGATCAGAGGCTTCATCGCCGAGCCTTGCCATGGCTGCTTCGCCGAAGTAATGGAACCACAGCCGGCCGCGGCTTCGGAAGGGAGCGAACTCGCGGGCGAAGTCGGCGAGTTTGGGGAAGGCAATGAGAGGGCTTAGGGTTTTGTTGAAGTCGAGAGCGACGGTTCTGAGCCAGCCGGGTCGGGCTTGGGTTTGGAGTCTCGGACTTGGTTTTAGTGATAGAGATTTCGGGAAGGCGGTTCGGGATCTGAGAGAGGGGAGAGGGGCGATGGTGAGAGCGAGCGACGCCATTGGGAGAGGGGAGGTTGGGATCTGCTGCGGTGGAGCTCTGAGCTCTCAGAGAGGCAGCAACATGCATGTGAAGAAGTGGTGACTGAGTTAGTGAGACTGTGTGCGTCGATGGGCAGCCATGGGAGTGGAGAAGAGGAAGAAGGAGAACAAAGGAGGAAGAACTGAAGAAAGAGAACAGAAAGGGAAAGGGGCAAAAAAAAAAAAAAGGACAGCTGTCAAATTGTTAGTGGCTGTGGTCAGCCCATCCTGACCAGGTCTGGTCAGCGAAGTTCTTTCCTGTAAATAATTGAATTTATTAATTTTTCTCTCAACTAAGAAAGAAGCTCTTGTAAACAGACATAGATCATTCTCAATGTAGGTTTAGCCACTTTTATTAATAACAATTGTGAACATCATTCTTCGTCTAACACTAACTAATAAAATGAAACGGGCGGTACGCATTGGCATCGGCCATGAAGACGTTCGGGGCATCCCTCGACACATGAAATTTCGTAGCAATCAGATGGGGGACATCCTTGGTCGACTTACGGTTCTACTGCTGGAGGAGAAGCGGTTAATTCAGCTTTTGGTGGACGTCCATCATGTACGCATTTGCAGGTACCATTAACACATCGGAGATGCCATCCAAATAATTCAATGCATTTTGTGCTTTTACAGTCCTTAACAGTGGTACATGTTTCGTCAGTTACTTTAACTCGTGGTGGGACATCGAATACACATTTGCATTTACCATCAACACATTCAACATGCCATCCAGGTTTGGGGAGGCATTTGGTGCTTTTGCAGTCCTCGATAGCGGAACATGTTTCGTCTTTCATCACCACCAAAGAGTCTTTAGCACCCACTTTGCATGAGCATACACCATAAACACATGAAGCATGGCGTCCGGCCGAAGAGCATTTATAATTGTTGCAGTCTGCGTTTGTATGACTAAACTCAATTACGTCTACCGGAGCAGGTTCGGATTCTAATCCAACTTGTGTTGCTGCTCTCGATGCCGATGAGAATGGCACACCTGCGAGAAATTCTTAGGTGGGGGTTTCCCCACCACGTGGCTTTAGGGCCACCCAATCAGAACAAAGAATTTTTTTCTTCTTTTCCAAAAATGCCCCTGCTTCCTAAATGTACAATACCCAAAAGACCCCCCTGCTAGGCAGTGATTGGTCTGCCGCATTGCCACGTGGTGCGGGTGCCCCACGCAAGTCTTTCTCCACACCTGCACGAACATAATAATTAACATTTGTTTGGTTAGCTAACCTAATTAATTTTTACAGAATACAGACCAGTGAGACCACTCCTCTCCAAACTATAACATATAATTAATCCAATACGAAGAGAAATATGCCACATAATACGAATGAGACAAAACTCACATGATGCAATAACGACCAAGAAGATGGCCAAGAGAGCTGCCTCGGATAATATTATAGACTTCTCCATACCCGTAGGACGAGATGTAATAGAATCAGGCTAGGGTTTAATTTGTTTTTGCACTATAAAAAGCAGGCTCTTTGCTTTATATTTATAGGGAAAGAATCGCTCACTAAACGAGTTATGAGATTAAATAGTTTCTGTTTAAGGAAATCTCTCTTTTATGTGTTTGGCCCAAACTCTAGGTTACTTGACCTAGTGGTAATAGGGTTAAATTAGAAGGATCTAGATTCCTATTCAATGTAAGATTACTTTCCTTATATGATTGAGATTCTATGCATTGTAATCCTCTATATAAAGAGGCCCCTATTATCAATGAGATATACACAGCAAATTCCTCTCAATTTCAGTTTCTCTACAACACGTTATCAGCACGAAGCCCTAACCCTGAAACAAATAGCCAAACCATGATTCAAGAAGCTAAAAACCTTGAATCCGAATACAAAACCTTGAAGCCTTTCCTGCCTCCACCTCAAACCTTAAAGCACTCGTTCCCAGGAGTCCAGAACCGCCGGCGCCACCCCAAGAACCGGCCGGAAACATACCGAACCGGCCACCGGAAGCTCCAAACAAACCGCAGCAAATATCTCACCGGTTCACCACCTTCCGGACTTCCGATTTCTACCAAATTTTTCCAGCAGTAGCATCTCAAACCCATAAATCCAGAACCGGAAGAAATTCCCTGAAAACCGGCCTGAAATTTGCTGAACCGGCCGACTGAAAGTCCGGCAGAAAAACCGGCAGAAGAAAAGAAAAAAAAAAAAAAAGGGGGAAGAGGCAGCCCAAGCCGTAGCCCAAGCCGCAGCCCAAGCCACGGCCCACTGACGCAAGCCACGTCAGCAACACGTTAGTGGCCACGGCAGCAGCACAGTCAGAAGCCACGTCAGCACCAGTCAGTGCCACGTCAGCAACCGGCCGCCACATCAGCACCCCAGGTCAACGCCGGTCAACCCTTTTCCAGCCACTTTCCGGTGACTTTTCCGGTCACTTTTACGGCGACTTTTCCGATCACTTTTCCGACGACATTTTTCCGGCCAACTTTTCCGGTCAAGATTTCCGGCATCTTTTCAAGGTAAACTTTTCTAAAAGTTCCCGTTTTTCAAGTTTTTATTACTTTTTTCTTCTTTTTCTCGGGGACTTCCAACATCCCTTCTTCTACCCCCCTTTCTTCTTCATAGGGGAGACCAATAGCCGAACTGTGGGGGTTCGTGCTCACTCCAAGCTTGGAGCTTGTAGAGTCCTCCAAACTTAGAGTTTGTTGAGAAGAAAAACGATTGACCACATACATCATTGTTTCGATCTAATCCAAACCCCTCTTGGAATCAGATTTTCTTGGAAGCGACTACGCTCAGAAAATCCCTAATTTGTTGGAAGCGACTACGCTCGGAAATTCCTAATTTCTTGGAAGCGACTACGCTCAGAAATTTTATATGTTTTCGTGGTAGCCTTTCACGCTCCGAAACTAACCCTAATTTCTTGTTCTCTTTCAGGATGAGTAACCTGAACAAATTGGACTTTGCTCCATTGGGAACAACTGGCTCTGAATATCACAGGTGGGTTCGTGATGTCCGCCAGCATCTCAAGGCCGATGGAATCCTGGATACGATTCTCGAGCCTAGCCAGGACGTGCTAACTGTTGAGCAAGCTCAAGCTTTGGAAGCAAATAGAGCAGCCTTAGAGGCAAATAAGGCGAAAGCCATCATCCTAATGACTCATCATATGGATGATTCGCTCCAGTACGAGTATATGAATGAAGAAGACCCCAGAAGGCTGTGGGTCTCACTCGAAGAAAGATTTGGCAACGTCTGTGACTCCTTCCTTGCTTCCTGACCTAGAAGTGAGATGGCATAGCCTCCGCTCCTATGATTTCAAGTCAGTTCTTGACTACAACTCGGAAGCACTTCGCATTAAATCCTTAATGGAATTCTGTGGTAAAGAGATCACAAATGCGATGTTGATTGAGAAGACTCTCTCTACCTTCCCCGTTTCTGCATTGATGGTTGCTAAGAACTATCGAATTGATGTTACTGCAGGACGGATCACAAGGTTTCATGAGCTCATTAGAGCTATGAATGTCACTGAAAAGTATGACAACATCCTTGTGAAGAACTATAATTCGAGATCCGTGGAAACAAAGCATATTCCGGAATCCAATTATAGTCGCGCCTCTAAGAGAATGCGCCAAGAGCGAAACCCTAATCTTAGGGATACTTTTAGACGTTCTGGTCCATATAATCGCTCTACTTGGGAAGGTAACTGCCAAAATAGGCGAACACGGAACCGAAGAGGTAAACGTGGAAAGAGAGAGGGAGGCAACGCCTCTGGCCATGTTGGTGGCGCCACCAACACTAAGAGCCATCTAAATGACGCTTTCAAAGTGCATCAATCAATGGAGTTCGAGCAAAGAGATGTGTGTTCTCAATGTGGAGTGTCTGATCATTGGGCACACATTTGTAGAGCTCGTGAAGAACTTGTCACCGCCTACAAAGCATATTTGTGAAGCAAGAGAAGCTCACTATGTAGAACAAGAAGATCATAAAGATGATCTAGAGTGAAGGGTTAAAGACTACAAATCTGGCTGGGATCAATAGATCGCCAATTCTGTTTAAGTCTTTATTTTCCAAGAGATGTAGGCAATTGCCATATTATTTTTGTAGTAGATGCCTATGGTTTAGTCTTTTTTCAAAGTAGGCGTACTCAATGTAAATGTGATGTCTAGGAAGGTTTTGAGATAAGTGGTAATTAAGCGAGCTTTGCTCCACCGACATCTCCCTACTCACCTGGTCACATTTGCGTTGGAATTACCGAAAGAAGTTAGACGACTACCATTGTTTTGCATTAGCTAAGCATTTGGATTAGATTCTCCTACTGGTTAAGAGACAATGATGTACTCCGTTGGCTTATGAACAAAATTTTGAGTTCTTTTTATTATGACTCCATTTTGATTCATGAGCATGTTACTTTGTGACTACGATGGCTGGGCCATCAGTATTAATTCAAGGACATGAAATAGCCCAAGTTCTCTTTGCCAAATGGCACCTTGATTAATGTCACAGAAACTCTCTACGCTCCTAGGGCAACTCGCACCTATGGATAGCCAACGGATCCCATGCAAAAATGCATGTAGAGAACACAAAATGAGTTCCTTTGCAATACCTCTAATGATTGCGAACAAAGGCGCATCTTAGAGAAGTTTATGTGTCTCTCTAGTGGACCCTATGTCACTATTCGAGCTATTAAATCCAATAAAGTTATAAGAGAAGATCTCTTGGATTTAGACACATATTGGCTTTGTCACGACAGGATAGGTCATCCTGGTCATGATATGATGATCCGTCTACTAAAGACTTCACATGGACATCTTTTCTCTCGAGCGAAATGAAGCATGAATCAAAAGTTGATTCCTGGACTAAGTGTGACCGACGCTGCTGCCTAGGGCACCGCCTCCGTCCACCACCAGCCTAGGGCTGGCGTAGTCCCTATCCATGATGCCGTGGATGGCGTCCATCATGGTGATGGCACCCTAGGTGATGCTGCAATCACCAACTTGCTTCAAATAGCGTTTCAGACGCTCAGGCCTAACCAAAATTCTCATTGGTTGCTTCTAAAGCCTCTCGCTCGTTTTACAAAGCCCCGTTCCTTAGGGAAACTAGGACTGAGACCGTCCTATGCAAAGGATATGACAATACTCATTCTGTTCTTACATAGAATTCGTATGGATTCTGTGGACTGATTCAACCAACTTGCGGACGTTTAAATATCTCATAATGTTGGTTGACACGCAAACACGCTGGTCACGTGTTGTGCCATTGTCCACTTATAAAGCTGCTTATGCTACACTCCTAGCACATATCATACAACAACGGGCTCACTCCCCGGATCATCCTATTCAGTCAATTGGATTTGACTATGCTAGAGAGTTTACATCGAAGAATTTTGATGGTTATTGCATTGGGACTGATGTTGGACATCATATTCCCATGTACACACCCAAATGGTCTCGCGGAAACGACTACGATGGTAGTCCGGATATTGGTAATGCGCACCAATCTCCTTATATCCGCTTGGGGTGATGCAATATCGCATGCAGCTATGCTAATTCGTCTACGACCCACCGCCACTCAATGTATCTCTGCGTTACAGCTAGTGACTGGGTACAAATATCGTACTTATGCATCTTTGAGTGTGCCATTTATGTGCCAATTGCGCCACCACAGCGTTCTATGATGGGTCCTTACAAACGAATGGCCAACTACGTTGGATTTGCGATTCCAACAATCGTCCGCACTTAAATGCCCTTGCTAGGCGATCTCCTTACCGCTAGATTTGCGGATGTCACTTTGATGAGACAGTCTTCCCGTCGTTAGGGGGAGATAAGAACACGAATGTTCAATAGGAACGACAGGAATTGTCATAGTCTGTCCCCACTATGTCTCATCTCGATCCCTACTAAAGTGACGAGATCACACAAATATGCTGCAAACATTCCTGCAAGGATGGACGTCCCTACGAGAGGACGTTGCGCCACCCTACACGGAGGTAGGCATGGCGCCAACGCCATAGAGAGTGGCACTTTGGCGTTACAGGCCATGGCCCCAGCTAGGATGCGTGGGAGGCCCGTGGGTTCGAATGATACTTTGGCACATTCCAATCCTTTGATCATCAAGACTCAAAATCCGTCTCATGAGTATCTTCCGGGTTATGGTTATCGTTGGGGGACGCCTCAACGTTAGAACCTATTCTTGAGAATATAGAGTTCTATGAAACTTACACTAGTGTACATGAGACGTGGGATAGAAAATCCATCATAATTGATGATGTAGTTGCGCATGAGTTTGTTGAGTTAGATGATATCGAACCACGCTCCGTTGATGAATGAATGCCAACGTAGAGAGATTTGGCCTAAATGGAAAGATGCAATCCAGGTTAAGATGGATTCTCTAACGAAGAGGAAGGTTTTCTGAGCTAGTGATGCCAACACCTCCTGACATAAAACCTATTGACTAATGGGTCTTCGTTAGAAAGCGTGATGAGAAAAAGAGATGGCAATCTCGCCTTATGGCGCAAGGCTTCTCACAAAACGCCCTGGAATCGACTACGATGAGACATATTCTCTCGTAATGGATGTCATTGCACTCCACTACCTTGTCAGTTTGGTAGTTTCCAAATAACTGATCATGCAGCTTGCAAATGTGGTCACTACGTATCTCTATGGGGATCTAGATACGGAATATACATGAAGGTTCATGGTGAACTTCATTTACCCAAGTCAAGTGGCTCTAGACCACGGGGCGCGTTTTACAAAGAGGTTGAAACGCTCACTAAAGTGACTACTTGATTGGGAAGGGATATGCCCACGCGTTTTCCATAACAAGTTTCGGATTCTATCGCGGTTCATGTTGGACATGATCTTCATTAGAAGCCCTTAAAGAGTTAAGGGAAACCGCTGAACACTAGAAATCCGAGTTTGAGATGAAGGATTTTGGGAGAACACGATTATGTCTCGGTTTGGAACTTGAGCATCGTGTCGATAGATGCTTAGGAATTTTGACAAGGTCAAGCCTTCAAGCACCCCCATGATCGTCCATAGTCTTGATCCTGAAAAGAATCATCTTCGTCCAAAGGATGATGACGAAGATGTGCTAGAGGCAGGAGTGCCTTACTTAGTACAATAGGCGCATTATTGTACTTAGCTCAATGCACAAGACCGGACATCTCATTTGCCATGAACTTGTTAGCTAAGGTATAGCTTTGCGCCAACGCGACGCCATTAGGATTGGTGTAAAAGATATCTTTCAGTACTTGAGATGTACGATTGATATGGGCTTGTTCTATCCCTACAGAGAGATGATGGATTCAGACCATCACACACCAGGAACGCCGCCAACACTGGCCTGCGTCCTCTATCCCCATCCCAAAACGACATGTGTTTTGGAAGGTTTTGCTGATGTTGGGTATGTCTCTGACCCACACAAAGGTCGTTCCCAAACTGGTTAAGTGTTCACCATGGGTAAAGACCGTGATATCTTGGAGGTCTACAGAGCAGACCCTAGTCGCTATATCTTTGAACAATGTAGAGATTATTGCTCTTCACGAAGTGATTAGTGAATGTATATGGATTGGATCCATAATTACGCATGTTCGAACAATTGTGGTTTGAAGTCTACCATAGATGAGCCTACGAGCATTTAGGATAATGCAGCTTGTTTTAAACAAATGAAGCAAGGCTACATCAAAGCGACAACACCAAGCTTAATCAGCAACAACAGACTCTCCTCAAGATCAAAATGAACTAGGTTCGATTTGAGGACAGTGTGGCAGACTTGCTCACTAAGTCATTGCCTAAATTCCACTTTCGAGAAACATGTTGGTAGCATCGTTTACGGAAGTTATCCGAACTCCCATGACCGTAGTCATCAGGGGGAGATGCAGACATCAGGGGGAGATGTCTACATGTATGGTCTCGAAACGTGAAGGGTGTGTTGTGCTCTTTTTCCCCTTCAACCGAGGTTATTTTTGTCCCACTGGGTTTTGTTACTCGGCAAGGTTTTTAACGAGGCAACGAGAGAAGCACCGCGTTTGGGCAACACAAGGGGGAGTGTTTAAGGAAATCTCTCTTTTATGTGTTTGGCCCAAACTCTAGGTTACTTGACCTAGTGGTAATAGGGTTAAATTAGAAGGATCTAGATTCCTATTCAATGTAAGATTACTTTCCTTATATGATTGAGATTCTATGCAATGTAATCCTCTATATAAAGAGGCCCCTATTATCAATGAGATATACACAGCAAATTCCTCTCAATTTCAGTTTCTCTACAACAGTTTCTATATTCTGACATATGCATTTTTTTAGGTCAAATATATGCATTTATTGTTAAACTGTTGAAAATAACATTTAATTACTTAGAGCATTTTTTTTTTTTTTGAGTAAAATGAGGTCAGCCTTTTATTGAAATTGAAAGATTACAACGATACTAAGCCAATAGGCATAAAAAAAGAAAATAAACAATGCGAAAAGAAAAGATGCAAGAATTGCATCAGAAATACAAAGAATTAAAAATGCAAGAGCAGCAGCGGCGAAACGCAGCGCTGATTTTACACTACGGATTGCAGCCGTGTAGTGATTTGAGTAGTCGGTGGTTTGACTACCCATCAGTGGCGGATCCATTCACAGAGCCCGTCCGAGATTTTGAAGCCCAAAAAAAAAATTAGATGTATGCTTTTTTTTTTAATTGGGGTTTGTCCAGACAAAGCCCAGACTGCCCAGTCACTCTCTCGGTCTCTCCCGAGTCCCGACTCCACTCATCGAGTCATCGAGACATCGACTACGGACTCTCACTCAGTCACTCTCTCCCACTTCCTCCTCCTCTCGCCGCCTGCAGCTCAGCCGGCTCTCCCGACTCCACTAGTCCACTCATCGACTACGGATCTACCAATCTATGGCCTATTCGAAGTTTCACCACTAGACTTCGTCGTCTCCATCTCCGACTACACCAGGTAGGCAGGCACTCTTTCTTTGTCGCTCGCTATCTGATTCTGAATCTAGTTCCTCTTAATCAAACCGATTCGCTGTTGATCTAATTCAGTAAAATTGGGGATTTTGTTGAAATTAGGGCTCTGATTTATAGAGGATTGCCTGCGGTAGTCAAATTAGGTCTGTGACTATGTCAACTGGAGAATCGATCATCTCTCACAGTCTCTGTCTCACTCTCTCCCACTTCCTCCTCCTCTCGCCGCCTGTGGCTCAGCCGGTTCTCCCTTCTCCACTTCTCTTAGAGTCAGAGAGTTAGAGATCAACTGATGAACTGATCAAGGAGCTGCTTTGTTCAATTTTGTAAGTTCAATTTTGTTTAATACTTTAATTGAATCAATCCAATTTGGGGCAATTTATAGGGTTAAGGATTGGCTGGATTGATGTGAAATTCAATTTCGTAGGTTGTATTGGATATTTGGATTGAAGCTTTCGTGGATTGAAGAATGAAGGTTGCAGACTGGAAATGAGGAAATCTGGTAGGCTGTGGGCTGATTAGGTGACTTGAAGATTTGCACCTTTTCTACTTCAAGATTCGCTGCTTTCTTGGGGTTTCTTTGTTTTAATTTCTTGTTCATGTGTGCATCTATGTATGATCTTGTGCTGTTGTGCAGGATGGAAGTACTTCTGGACTCCATTGTTTAAGAAATCCAGCCCGTCCAAGGTTTCAATCCTGGATCCGCCATTGCTACCCATCGAACTCCAACGCACAATTTGACAAAAATCAACTTGGCGCCGGAATGAAGGCACTCTCCCACCTAAAGATCGAAGTCGACCAAGGGTGTCAGAACATGGCCATGTTGGCAGACGATCTTTCAAGAGCAGATACCAAAGACTTGGGTCTCGAATCCAATACCAGTAATGCATAGGAGCCCCAAACCATAGTATCAAATGAGCAACAGTCCAACAAAAACAGTGGGACGCAGCCCAAGCCCATCTCCCTCCTGGATCCCAGATCCAAAACCCTTGGCAGATTCCACCCGGATCCCAGATCCAGGTCCTTTTGATGTCGATAACAGACGAAATGGGATCGAAGACCATAAACTCATGGGAGTGGACCACCAGGCCGGCAATTGTCCTCCCACTCAAACTCAGGCCCAGATCCAAGATATCAACTTGAGCCCAAGGCCCACTGGGTCGTCTGCAAGCACCCAACGCATCTCGATCATCGGCTCTACCGCCGGTGACGCACCGAGTTTCTGCCATACCGCCATACGCATCTCGATCATCGGCCAGAAGAGGTCGCCTGCACCACCAATCGCCGACCCATAGAACGAACGCGCCCGTACCATACACATACCGTTCGACCGGAGAAGATCCACCATTCGCAACCACAGATTGAGACCCGGGTCAACACCGTGGCCGCAACCCAGATCCCACTTCTCCCAGCACTCGCCGCCATCCTCCCATGGCATCTCAGCCATTTGTTGGCCCACCGGCGCAGCCCCAGCAACTCCCAGACTCCCCACAAAATACAACCCGCCTCTAAAACCAACGAAAACAAGCATGAAGAGGCCGAAGCTTGAAGTTTTCTCCATGAAAGGAGTAGGTATAGGACGCGACAGATCAGGAGGACTTGCCGCTCCACAAACCCTAGCAGAGCGCTAGATCGACATTAAAATATACTTAGAGTATCTTTAGCAATGCTAGTCATTTTTTAGCTAAAATAGCTAAAAAGTTATTTTGGCTAGCCAGTTTTAAAATACGTCTGCACCAATGCTCTCTATTATAGCTAACATTGAATATTTAATTTTGAATTTCGAATTATAAATTACATAACCCTAATTTTTCAACGGCTATTTTTATTATGTGAAAAATTGATCTCAACGGCTACTTTTTCTTGGTGGTCAAATTGATCAGTTCTTTGTTTGCTGAGAGCAAAGATAGATATCTATTTTCATATCAGATATGATCTACTCTAAATTAAAGTGAAACTAAATCTTTTGTGCAAGAAAATCATATCAAAGAGATATATATTAGGCTAACCGACATCATATTAAAAAAAGATACAAATTTTGCTAGCAAATCATATCAAAAAGATACACATTCATTTGTGAGATATGTATATTTACAAAAGATTTGGCAAAGCAACAAACAATGGAAGTTGATCATTCTCATTTACTTGGAAAGATTAATTGCTTATCGCTTGACGAACATGCAAAGCAATAATATATATTGATACCCGGTTTTTCAATCTTTCATCTCATATCTCAACTTCATTTAGTCTAGACATCTCATTTATATTGTGTCCAATGGCGAGTCAATCCATAGCAAGTCGTTGGATGCGTAAGAGGTTCCTGAAAAAGAATGACATTGCAGATGAAAAATATGAAGATGATATGATTAAGCGGGTAGTTGAGGAGAGGGAAAGACCAGTACGCCGTGGTTCAATCAAATGTAGGATTGTTGTTCCGCGCTATATAACTAAAGGTCATGAAAATCTCTACCGTGACTACTTCGCTGATCCATCTACATGTATAGGAATTGATAATCAACATAAGAAAACATTCAGAGAACATGTCAAAGCAAAGTAACAAAACAAATTGTAAAATGTTAAAATTTAGGTTGCATGGCATCGAAAGAGTGGTTCTTCTTTTATGGTTTGCATCTGTGATCAAATCAAACCTTTTAAATTTCATTCTAAATGCAAGAAGATAGACATCTATGAATATGACACGTTCTTCATTGGTGGGAGTGACCTCTAAATGAGAACTAACTCAATAAACAAATTATTTTGCTCACCTATCGAATTGAGAATAACATACAATTCAGGTAATCATATCAAAGAGACTCAGTTCTGATCTTGCTCAATTACAAAAATACAGCTTGCTCTCTCTCTCTCTCTCTCTGTCTCTCTCTATATATATATATATATATATATATATATATATATATATATATATATATATATATATAAACCCAGGGAAACAACCCAAGCACCTCATCAGCACTGAAAGAACACATAAATAAGGACACACAACCAAATTAGCAGAGATAGTCCATAGCCCTAAGCAGATCCCATTATAACCTAAAACATGACTCCAAGAAAAACCCACAATGAAAAGGTCAAATTATATAATAACAATCCTCCACCACTAGAAGAGATGAAGAACAAAACCAGACACCATGTGATAAAATAACCAAGTTAGACCATCTTGCTGCTGCATACTTCTTCTTTTATGGTTTGCATTATCAAATCAAGTATAGACTGGCCAAGAAAAGATCTATATACATATAGGCATCAGCTCTCAATTCATTCCCGTCAGGGGCGGAACCAGGATTTAAACCTTGGGGGGATCCAGAAAGAAGTATAAATTATCGGAAATAAATTATTATAAAAAATTTGTTTGTAAATAAATACAACTATAACAATAATTTAATAAATTATGTAGTATATAATTCATAAGCCAATAATTAAGACTAAATTAAAACTAAACCAATGATAACTCAAATGAACAGCTGAATAAATGAAGATAAGATGACTTTTAATCAACCAAGTATCAAAACTAATTTGACGATCAGACTTTTAATCAACCAAGTATCAAAACTAATTACGATCAGCAAATAAGAAAGAAAAAAAAAAAGAATTAATGACTAATCATCCTTTATTTCTGTATATTTATTTATGGTTATGTTATTTATCATAATCCCAAATACTCCTACGGTCAATCAATCAAATACTACTACTATTTTTTTTTTTTTATCAGTACTCACCTGAGTTGTTAAAGAGCTGGGGGGGGGGGGGGTGTTCCATTAGCAGATTTTCCTCAGCAAACTCAACTTTTGTTGTTTTCATTGTAAAGCTTAAGCATAATTAGGAGCTAAGTGAAAAAGGCTGGGGGGTCCGGACCCCGTCGGGCCTGATAACAGGTCCGCCCCTGATTCCCGTAATCATCAGCTCTCAATTCATTCCCACTTATCTTTTAATTCCACAACATATACATACATATAAGCATGATATGTTATAAAAACCATCGTCCAAAGCATACACATAGATAGACAAGCCTCTAGAAGCAACAGATTAAAGACATAAAAGCATATCACTGAGTAAAACATCAATTAATCTCATTCAAATCTGATTTACACCCATAATCTGATACCCACCAAATGGAGGGGGTTCAGTGTTTCCAAACTTAAGTATCAACGACTCAAATGGAAGGGGTTCAGTGTTTCCAAACTTAAGTAATATCACAAGCTTGCTAAGATTGTAAGTCCAAAAGATGTTGAATATTTTTGTTCATCATAGTTTTAGACTAATCCTTGCTTATCCTCAAGAATGCTAATATGGAGTCATGTTGCAGAATGCTGAGGAGCTGTAATTTATCTGGACCTATTCCTGATTTATCAGCAATGATAGCATTGAATATCTTGTAATACTGTTATTTCATTACTTTCTATCTTTCATTATACTATATTTTAAAAGTACACAAGGCACAGTCAATTTATACTTTCTCGATAGCAGTTTGATTAACGAGGTTCATTTGCTCAGTTAAGCCTCCAAATAGTAAGCTTTGGGTTCTTATAACATCCTCTCGTTATTGTTTTACAGAGATCGATCTCAGCTTCAACAAATTGGAAGGAAGTATTCCTGATCTTGAAGATCTTAAATCTGCAACTAATTTAGAATATATATATATATATATATATATATATATATATATATATATATATATATATATATATATATATATAAGTTGATGTTTATATATCATGTAACAGAGGACTCACTTCCAGTGTCCTTAAATCCATTTTTTCTACTTCCAGTGTCCTTAAATCTATTTTTTCTAGTACTGAACCTTTGACTGGTCTTAGAATTGTGATTTTTGGTTGGTTATAGATGATGGGTTTCATAATATTTTTCAATTTATGATATTTGCTGCAGATGGTACTAGCTTTGGTGTGCAATTTACACCTTTTTTTTATATAAATGAAATATTCTTTTCCGACGGTAAAGTATCTGTCGCAACTCGACAACAAGAATCTGGGAAGACAAGTGGCTACCATCACCTTTGACGTTCCGGGTAGTGACTCCAAGATTTATGGCTGAGAATGTGGCTGTTAATCAGCTAATGGAACATCCAGGTTCGTGGAATATTAGCTTTATTAAAGAAAATTTTCTTCCTGTTGATGTGGAAAAGATTCTCTCTATCCCTCTTTGTGTAAATAGTGGTGGGGATGTCGCTATTTGGCACTATACGGAGGACGGATATTATACGGTAAAGTCGGGTTACTGGCTTGGGATGGAATTGCGGCAGGTTGGGGCGAGAGCAGAGTATAGTGGTGGGAGTGATGATTCAAACTCCAAAAATGTATGGAGTCTCATTTGGGGTCTCGGAATCCCTAACAAAGTCAAGCTTTTCTTGTGGAGAGCTTGCCATTCATTCCTGCCTTGTGTTGAGCGTTTGTTTAAGCGCAAGATTTGCTCTTATGATGGTTGTGGTAGATGTGGACGGTCATGTGAAACTGTTTTACATAGTCTTTGGGAGTGCCCGAAGGCACAGGAGGTATGGAAGTGTTCCTGGTTAAGGGGTTTTGTTAAGTATTGGAAAGAGCTTTCCTTCATTGATTTACTATTGCATGTGGCTGCTGTGGGCAGTAGGTGTGATTTGGAGATGTTTTGTTTAATCAATTGGTGGATTTGGAAAACTAGGAATGATGTAATGCATGGGAAGGCAGAGATGGATGCAAAACTGGTTGTTTTACGGTGTGAGGAATGGCATTCTGAATTTGCACAAGTGCAGCATGGCAGTAGCCCTTTATCTGGGGAGAGGCAGGGGGAGGAGGTTATTACTAATCACCAGGACACAAGTATGATAGAGGCCAGATTGTTTTTTGACGGTGCCGTGGATGTGAAGAGAGGTTGTGTTGGGCTTGGTGCTGTCTTGGTGAATAACACAGGTACCCTGGTTGGGGCTTTATCTATTCCATTGCAAGTCCCTATTAAACCTGCGGCCACCGAGGCCTTGGCTTTGTGGCATGGTTTAAGGTACTGCCAAGAGTTGGGGTTGAATAGAGTGGCAATACGAGGTGATGCACTCAATGTGCTTAGAGGTCTACATCGTCCTCTGTGGGATTTAAGTGACATAGGGGGAGTATTAGATGCAGTTCGTTTGATGATGCACGATTTTGAAATGGTCTCTTGGAAACATGTGAAAAAACGCTACAATGAGGTGGCTCATAAGTTGGCGAGATCGGCCTTGTCCTTGACTCAAGCTATGTTTTGCAAGGATGTTGGACCTCCTTGGCTCCATGAGTTAATTTCTGTCAGTTTAAGTTGTTAGTTCAATGGGAGTTCTCGCATTGAGAATGTTATCCCATATTGATGTAATCTGGTGAGTTAATAAAATTCTATTTCAATCAAAAAAAAAAAAAAAAAAAGTATCTGTCGCAACTAATTCACCCCACTTTTTTTTTTAAATGAAATATCTTTTTGCGACGGCAAAGTACCCGTCGCAAATAGTTTAGCCATTGCAACGGCAATAGTTTTCCGTCGCAAATACTTTTTGCAACGGAAATTTACCGTCGCAAATGGATCTTGTGACGCTACCTATTGCAACGCTAACATTTCCGTTGCAAAAAGCTTAATTTGCCGTCGCGAAAAGTTTTTGCCGTCGCAAATGAGGTTTTTTTTAGTAGTGCAACATACTCAAGTTCCAAGAAATTGCAGTGATTCTAGATATATGATTAATCAAACAAGTTTCATGCTTACCGAACAAAAAACGAGAATAGCCCCAAATCCCTTTTCAGGGTTTATGAATTTCACCACAAATTTCCGTCGCCCAAACCAAAAAGTTTTGAAATCGAAGAACACCAAGGAGAAAGAAAGGCAAGAGAAGAGGAAGACGATTACCTAGAGGTTTGAATTTGAACGAATTTTCTCGTTGGAAGAGATAGCGAGCGTCTCGAATTTCTCTCTCCTCTCCTAGATTTGGCAAGCGTAGTAGCGAAAACCATTTTGGCGAACGAAATAGCGAGTCTGCTGGAGACCTGATTTTGCTATTTTCCGCTTCTCACGCTCGCTAAAATAGCGTAGAATCAATTTTGGTGAGGCTGGTAAAGTTGCTCTTATGGTAAGAAAATGCCTGCTCACCTAAGGAAAAGTTTTTAAGGGACTGTGAGGGACAAGTGAATCTGACCGCTGAAAATAAATGCACAGTTTTAAATTGTTATAATTTCTGCTTTTATATTTAATACATGTGGTTGAGACGCATTTGTCCCTCACAGTCCCTTAAAACTGTCCCTTATGTGAGCAAGCCTGATGGTAAGAATAATGAGAAAGGAATTAAGGGTCTTTCAATTTAGATTATTATTGACATTTTTTTTTGCCTATTTAGTCAACATAATCTAAATAATGGTAAGAATTGGTGACTTTAAGGTTATAGAAGTTAGAAAGGTTTGAGGTTATTATAACAACTTAATACTTTTTTTTAGTAGAATGATGTCAACCCTTTATTGAAAATTGAAAGAATTACACAAAATTAGAATTAGATGCTATAGCAGCTTGTAAAAAAGTAAGTGCAGAAAAGAAAAAAGTCTCTTGCTGTAGAGACTTGGCATGATCAGCAAGAAGGTGAGCAACCAAATTAGCACCCCTCCTCGTATGATTAATCCTGACGTTTGGAAACAAATCCATCATCTCCCCAATATCATCATATAATCTTCCCAACACAGAAGTATTCGAAGTAGTTTGAGCAGAAACTTGCCTTTGCACCAACAAAGAGTCTGTCTCAAGGAGCACCGGCATCATGTTGTGATGTAAGACAAATTTCACCGCAGCATGGCATGCCAATGCTTCTGCATGTTCAGCAGATAGCAGATTCTGAAGTGGAGTAGCTCCTCCCGCTAACATGGTACCAACAAAGTCACGAATAACAAAACCTAAACCACCATTTCGTGTTGCAGCATAGTAAGAACCATCTATATTAACTTTGAGCATTCCAAGAGGAGACCTATTTATCCACTCTAGATCTCTGACCAGCACCCCCAACCTTCCCATTATAAAACCTAAATTCTACTAACCTTGAAGTAGCACATAGAGCAACATCATCGGCATTAGAATGTTTTTGTTCCCATGCCATACTCTGTTGTTTCTCTCTTTCCACACACTCCACAACAAGTACATAAGCTCCTCAAAATCTTGTTTCTGTAAATGTTTAGCACAGAAAGACAACCATCCTACTACATCCAAGCCATCAGTTTGCACATCCGAGGCGACCACATGCACCCTTCTATTAGATTGCAACACATGCTTTGTAAATGAACATTGACTACACAAATGAAGCATAGACTCTACTTCAACATCACACAATACACAAACTTGATTGTCCAAAACCACATGTTTAGAGGCAAGACGTTCCTTCGAAAGTAGAATATTATTGCATATACACCAAATAAAAACCTTAGCAGTACTAGGCACCACTCCCTTCCAAACTTTCTTCTAGAAATCACTTGAAACATCAACAGTACTAGGCTTTCTAGAAGAAGAATTCACAAAAGAGTGACGATAAGCAGTTTTAACAGAAAAACTCCCATCACCTTCCATCCTCCACACACACCTATCAAACACCTCTCTAGTGCTTAAAGGTATGCTTAGAATAACCTCCGCCTCCGTAATAGAGAATAATTCTCTAACTCTCTATCTTCATTCCAAGTAGAGCGATCAAGAAGTAATGCACTGACCTGAAGAGAGGTGTTTACCACCGGAACAAGGGCAGCCGGAGTGTAATTTGGAATTCCTGGAACCCATGGGTCCAGCCACACCCTAATCTGCCTACCATTCCCTATCTGCCAATAACAACCTTGTGAGATCAGCTCCCTTGTCGAGAGAATGCTCCTTCATGAAAAGGAAGGAGAAGAATGGGGTTTCGCGGTCCAAAAAGTACTTGAAGGGAAGTATTTTTCATAACAGCTTAATACTTATATTCATTTTAATTGTCGTAATTATGGCATATAGTCTAGAGTCAGCCTATATAAAATCTATGTTAGTTTTTTTTTTAGTTAAAGAAATAGTATATTCATCACAAGTCAGAATAGGCTGTTACATACCCTTCCGCTATCATTTAAGGCCATAGACAGACAAGAAGCTGGTGGTAGTACTTACAAGTCTCAAAATCCATGCATATAGCAAACTTTTCCATCTCTTTCTAGTCATTATCTTCCCCATAAATCCTAGCCAATATTTTTGAATACGTGTCGTCCGGCAGTGGTCGGTAGCAGTACCGACCTTGGTCGAGCTGCTGAAGTGGCTGCTACTGGACGGGTGGTGTCTATGGCCTGATTCAAGGGTGGCTCAGTTTGATGGCTTCACTGGTGGGCAGCTTTTGAACTGATAGGTTCATCTTTATGGAGGGGCGGCTCGTGTGCACCGTTTTCAAGGACAATGGCGAGGACTAGTTTCGGTTCTAGGTGAAGGTGATGGCGGGGCATCATCATTTGGACTGTTGGCAACTTGATTCCTCCTCAGCTAATTTCGGGTCTGAACCTTCTAGTGGTGGCGCATGGTGGTGGTGAATGGTGATACCTTGGATGCATCGCTAACCTACATATGTAGGTTAGCGATGGCATACAAGCGGTGAACGAAGGTGGCTTGGTTGCAGGGCTAGTGCACGTCTCTTCATGGGTTGAGGAGATTGGTTCCGGGCTGGGCTGTAGGTGGGCTTTGCTGGCTTTCCCTTGGGCCTTTTGGGCTGCTATCCGATAGATTTTTTCTTTCTAAATAATTCCCTATTTTTTGAGAGCCATGCACTGTGGTGTTTTTTTTTTTCCGTGCCTATTTTGTTATGTCTTGTGTCATAGCTTATAGGCTCGCTTTTTTAGTGAGCACTATTTTGTCACCGTGGTACCACCACAACTTCTTATCTGTCAATTAATGACAGTAAAGTGATATGTAATGGTCATTCTGGCTTGCGATTAATATATGGTCTATGACCTCATTCAGAAAAGTAATACACAAAATATTACACTTAAATTTTCTTGTACTAATATGTTTTGAAAGATTTGTTATTCTCTCTTCTACTTCTTCTTCTTCTTCTTCTTTTTTTCTTTTCTTCTGGCAAAAGATTGTTTTTTTTTTTGAACCAAAGTAATCAATTTCATTCATTGATCTCAAGCCAGAATGGCACGGATACATACCTTCCCTTGCCAACTCTAGGACAAGTTTAGGACGTGGTATGCTAGCACCACTCATTAGACAACCAGTGCTCACTTATTATAAGCAAGCCTATAACTATGACAAAACTAGGACACAGTAAATAGGCATAGATCAATAAAAAACTAAATTCTCTCCTTGCCATCCAAACTAGGGCTAGGAGGTTTGGCCGGGTCCATCCTTCTGGATCCCAAATACGAAACCCCATAAAATTAGATCCCAACAGTTTGGTCCACAGAAAAGCCCAAGTCCAAAAAGTATTCTTATTTGCTCTGGGCACCCAAAGCCCAATCAACTTGGGCCATACAAGTGATCTGGGCACCCAACCCTAACTGAGTCCACCTTTTCCTGCACCGATCACTGTCGCCGCCGCCGCACGCTTAGGACGTTGTTCATCAAATCTCCGACACTTCAGGCGGAGGGACTCTCTTGCAGGTTGGAGTCTTCGAAAAAATCCGACTATCCCTTCATGGAGTACAAAGCTTCGTATAGCAGTCGCAAATTCCTTCACCGCCACCCACTGGGAACGGGACTCATTCCCCTGCCGTGATCGACCTACTGGTAGATCGTACGTCGTTGCCCCATTAGAATTCAAACACGCTAGAAATTCCAGATTCTCACCAGCCTTGAGTCGTGCTCTGCTTGGTCGGATTCGAGCTAGATCCTGAACGGAGGTTTCACCTGTTACCAACCTCCATCGCAAAACTCTGTCACCTGCAAATCCATCCTTTTTTCCAAAGAGAGAGTTTGATTGAGAGCCCCTTGAATGAAGTCGAGGTTGGATTACCTCGAGAAGACGTTGAAAAGCAGAGAGAGACTCTGCTTGTTGTTTGCACCGACTGGCGTTGCTTAGATCCCCAGCCATGGCGGCTAGGGTTTGATAAAAACTGGAAGAGGATGCGCCTCATCCTTGCTGGGACCGATAGTTTAGGACTAAGAGAGGGTGGCAAAAGATTGTGTTATTCTTAGAGAATGACTGAAAATAAATTTAATTTGTTAGTTAATAAAATTTAACCCTCCCAATTAATTAAGATATATGCACTTTCTGGTATGCATGGGCACATCCATCTTTTGCATCGATCCGCAAGGCCGCAACACATATGGCACAACAAATAGATGTGGGAAACTTTATAGATTTAAAATTAACTAGTGTTAGATTCGTGCAAAATTATTTAAGACAGTATTACATTTTTAGAAGCTTATTCTGTCAAGTATTAATCAACAATTAGTTATAACTCCTTTGATCGAACCTAGCGAAATACGGTCAATCCCACCAGAGGCATCGGCTCGATAAACCATTGTCTTAAAGAGTCCTTCCCACCGCCTTGCTACTCTGTCCTCCAACCTGTGTTTGGCTTCTCTTTTTCTCACGGTTCTGTTGCCAGCTCAAGAATTAATCGCTTCTCGTTCCTTATCTTCTTCATCCTCCATACACAAGCTTCGGTTATATCCATGATTTGAAACAAGTTGGCATGCATACACTTGTTCTGCTTGGAGTTTCAACCATCAGATTGCATGAGATCTCCTCTTCCAGCCCTGATCTAGCTATTTCTTCATTTACTACCTTGTTCTCCATCTCGTGTGTAAACCCTGAACTACCGCCAGTTTCCCGGGACTTCCTCTTCTTCGTCTTCGATCGACTTTTCGTGGGTGGGTGAATGGGTGTTCTCTTTGTCCCAAACTAGAGATTATTTCCTCCTGGATTTGCTAGTTGTTACTAACTTGGTCTCAGGCTACAATGAACAAAGAAGACAGAAACGTTGTACAAAACTGATTTGGATTTTGGAGGATACACAGACCCAACGCCCACATATATTGCAATAAATAATGAATGTTAGTCACAAACGGCAGAGGGAAAACATATATAGAACTCCGCAAAAGCTTATATAATATAAGCTTGATGCCTACAGAAATTTCTGACCATAATTAAGAATATAAAAGTTGATTGATGCCTTTTATATATAGAGCAGTTTGACCACCAAAAGCTTTGACAGAAATTTAACACAAACTCCAAAGTATTCTTCTTACGCTACGGAAAACGTTTCACTAGGCAAAAAGAACATGCTTTATTTCCTTAATCAGGGTTATTAATTAGGAATGAAAGAATTTTTGTCAAAGCAGAAAAAGAAGAACAATTCCAGTCTAAATCCCTATACTTGCAGTTGAGGTAAATATGTTTAGCCGGCCAAGTCCATCGATTAGTACAAAACAAAGCAAACTGGTGAGATGTAGTATTCTACCTCAAATTAATAATTTATCACAACAACCCATAAAACAAGCGGACTCGACATGCTAGATCCACTAATATGGTTTACAAATATTGTTCATTATGATAATTGAGACACGTACTGATCAAAAGCGTTGGGTTATAATTGTTTCATAGATTGACATAGATCATAGATGTACGTAGTCACAAAAGAAAATGGTACTGAACCACATGCATATTGTAAATAATTGATTTTATAATTGTTTCTCTCAGTGGAGGGGATGGGCGGCGCGATTCCGGAGGCTGCTGGGTGGTGGAGGGCTCGTGGCGGCGCGGCGTCGCTCTGATCGGTTTGTTCCGATCTGGATCGGATATCTTGGATCTGATCTGGGGACGGGGTTGGTTGATAGTAGCGTGCATCCACGGCGCAAGGGTGTGTCCGGCATGATGGTGGTGGCGGTCTGGCGTTTCAGGCGAGGCAGCGCTAGTGGTGATTCGCCGGCGGCGGTCGGTGTTGGATTGGGCCAGGCCTGGCTGGCAGCGTGCAGTTCTCTTGTTCCTATATCAAGGCTTGGGCTTGGGCTCTTCTTTTGGGCCCGGCCTGGGCTTGCTTGGCCTTTTGTTTTATTTTTAATTTGAATTATGTTAGTTGGTTAATGTTGTCGTGCCTTCGGCGTGTAATAAATCCCTGCATCTATTTTACAGGGCTAGTCGGGTTGAATGTCTGTGTATGCACTCTATGTGCCTTGTTTGCTCTAGGTAGGCGGCGAGTCAAATGGTTACTACCGCCTAGTGGCAGGGTGAAGCTAAGTGTCGTCGGATTTAACCTCCGGCGGCAACATAGAAGGAAAGCTGTGTTTATGGTAATTATGCTACGTTGTAATCGGGTTACATATCGAGTTATTTTTCCGTTATGTCACCGCTATGTCAAAGCAAATAGAGTAGCCAGTAGTACACTCTTTGCTAGTTGGTGCCTAGTTGGTGCCCAGTACTCTTGTTATTATCTCAGGACATTCTCTAGATGCTTATTGTAATCAGGGGTTTAGGCTCAATGTCCCCCTCTTGTATTCGACAGTTTCATTAATTAAGGCTTGAGGGCAGCCGCACCAGCCCTTCATTTAAAAAAAAAAAAAAATACAGTACATACTACGTACTAAGGGCCACAGATCCCACTCGATGTAACTTAGCCCATTTTATAATCACAAATGTGAACATCATTCTTCGTTTAACACCGACTAAAATGAACCGGGCAGTTTTACGCATTGGCATCGACCATGAACACGTTTGGGGCATCCCTCGACACATTCTAAAATTTTGGAGCACTCAGTTCGGGGACATCCTTTCGATTCTACAGCCGGAGGATAAGCGGTTGATTCAATTTGTGGTGGCTCATCACTAAATAGCTAGGCAAATACATGTACCATTAACACACCGGAGATGCCATCGAAGTCATTGCA
This sequence comes from Rosa rugosa, assembly GCF_958449725.1. Taxonomy (NCBI): domain Eukaryota; kingdom Viridiplantae; phylum Streptophyta; class Magnoliopsida; order Rosales; family Rosaceae; genus Rosa; species Rosa rugosa. The sequence continues at coordinate 6,687,206 of NC_084824.1, read as the reverse complement.
TTTACTGATTTATTTGCAGTCCCATCAGTGGAACATTTTTCGTCGTTCACTTAAGCATGTGGTGGTGGCACATCATCCACCAGAGCAGGTTCAGACTCTAGTTCAGCTAGAGCTGGTGCTCTTCCTGCTGGCTTGAAATCCTTTGTCCCCATTTCTCTGTCTCTCTCCCTGTCTCCCACTAATATATTGACACATGTTTTTCCACGTCACAGACTTAACAGCCACTAACTTGACAGAGTTAAGTTTTGGAGAAAAATTATTATTTTCTGATAATAATTAATTAAAAGATAGAATAATATCAAGGACTCCTTAAGTATGAACCCAGATATACACGACAAAAGAGGATCAGGATGAAAAAGAAGATCGGGACGAACCCAGATCAGATCAAATCCTACTTAATTTCTTAGTTAGAAAGGAAGGCTCATCGATGAGCCAGAGGGGAAGACCCTTGATTAATTCGTTCTTCAAGTGTGCGCCATGAAATTTTTACGGCATTGATATATTCCTAAAAAACCCAAATCCATGTTCTAGAGGATGAAGAAGAAGATCATAATTGATGAGTTTTTTTTGGATTTCATGGTCAGAGAAATTTTGGTTTGGGATGATATGCATAGTGCTCAATGACAATGATTGAATTCAGAATTGGGATCTTGGGAAATAGATTTGGATTTGGTAAATTCTTGCTGCTATATTCTTTGTAGAATAAGGGAAGAAAAAGATGCCGAAAGTTCTTGTGTATGAGAAATCGGGGTGCTAAGAAAGAGCTTTTTGAAACACTCCAGATCTGTCTTTCAACAATTTAGAATATTACTAGAGGAGAGAAGATGATGAATCTGGGTTAGTGCACGTTCTTAGGAGGGTGTTAATATTAATTTAGGAAAATACTTGAGATCCCAAATTTTTATACAAAATTTTGATCCCAAATGATGTGGCAGCCGCCATATCAGCATTTTTCCTTGAATAGATACATGAGGTGGAATTTAACTATTTTTATTTTATTAGATTAAACAATAAATGAAAATACCTAGCGCTCTGCTAGGGTTGGGAGAGCGTCGTTCCTGGCCTCTCTGTACCTTTCTCCATCATCGATGGAGTACCTTTCCGGCACTGATCTCGGCGTTGTTGTCTTGGCGCACGGTTCATACCGTGTTTCCTAATCGGGGGTGGCTCTCATTCTTGCCGGCGACGTCTTCGAGTTCTCCGATTCTTTCTTTTCGTGATGGATCTTGTCTGGGCAGAGAAGCGGTTGCGCCGATTGGCTGGATCGGATTGTCACCGAGAGTTAGTCATCTCCGTCCAAGACAGGCACGGCTGAAACTGGATTTGATTGGTGTTGGGTCTGGTCTGGTGGGATTGTGGTTAGGGTTAGTATGGCGATGTGAATGGGGGAGAGCTGCTGGCGCTTGGCGCGTTCTAGATATGGGCAGAATGGGTTCGGATTGTTTCCGGCAACTGATGGAGGTGCGACTGTTAGAAGGTGATGACGGCGCAACGTTTAATCTGTTAACGGTGACGAGGCAGACCGATGTGGAGGGCGGCGTCTGGTGTCAATCAGATGGGGCCGAGATGGTCAGGTTCCGACAAAGGGTGGTGGAGCAGCGGTCAGGGCCGAGGTCAGGGAGGCGGAGATCTTAGTGGAGCAGCGATTGGGTTTTGGGCTGGACCTGCGCTACATCTGGTGGAGGCGAGTGGAGTCGCGTTGGTGGGACCGGATTGTGCTTTCTCCGGCGACGGGCGGTGGTGCAGTTGTCGGGGTCGAGAGCACGACTGGTGCCCAGAGAGCTAGGTGGTGGGTGCCCACTGTAGGCCCTTGTGGGTTTGGGCCTCTGCTCTGTGGGATTTCTCAAGTAGGAGTTTGGGCTGGGCCTTTCTTCTTGGGGCTGTGCAGCTGGTGAATGAGCCCGAACCTGGTTGGGTTCGGATTTGGGATCCGGGAGACTTTTTTTGGGCCCTAAATTTATCTGATTGTTGGAATTGCTTCTTTGGTTACTTAGGTAGAAGATTGCTCTCTATTCAACGCATTATTTTGCGTGGAGTATGCAAGGTCGATCATATACTACCGGCGGTTATCTTGATAGAAGGTTACCCTCTATTCGACGTATTTCTTTGCGTAGAAGTATGGTCGGTCATACTATTGATACCGTTTTACATAGCCCGGATTATGTCCGGTGCTTCATCAAATGCTTAATTGCATCCCTTCGTACCCTTGCTAGGTTTTCTTTCTGGATTATGTCTGGTGCTTCATCTAGTATTTATCTTGCTATTTTATATTTTGATGTAGTTTCTACATCTATCACTTGTAATTTTTATTCTGTTTATTATTAATAAAATTGAGTTGACAGTTTCTCAAAAAAAAAAAAAAAAACTTTTTATTTTATAGTTCATATTACATTTAGTCTAAATTAAAAGTTAAAATCTATTCCTTTCACCATTTTCTGAGAATCTCCTCCACCCCACCATACCAGTGAAAGATTTCAGCCTAAAAAACCATGAAAGATTATAATCTCAAACCTTTAAATAGATAGACCTTCTCTTTCCCACCTATTCTATAAACCAACTCTCGTGCTTGCAATAAAAAGAACGTTAGTAGACGAGTCATTACTCTCCTTTTAGTATGAGATAACTAATTAATCGTCTAGTTAACTAAATGGGTAAACCATGAGCTAGTTTAGCTACATTTTGGCGTAACCAAGACCACCAATGAAAGAGTCATAAGGTGATAAGGGGTTCCATTTGGTTTACATAAATAAATTTATAAAAATTGAAATTTCAGTTATTTTAGAGGGATGGTTGTTGCAACTTGTAAGATTGTCTGGTTAAACATATAGTTAAGATCCACTAATCTCTCACAATACCTTAAAAGTTGCGCAGGAGTTGTCTAAGTACCGCCTAAATGCCCAAGCCCGAGTCTAGGACATGTAGTTGGCCCAAATTAAAAAAAAGTCTTTCTGATTTTTAAAAGCAAGATTATTAAAAAAAAATAAGTTTATGATGAGCATCTATTTGAGTAATAGAGTGTGCACTTGAACTAAAACATTAGTTAAGAAAATTAAATAGATAATTACCACTAGATACATTTTCAGAAAACTATTTACCAAAAACTCACTCTTTGTCATGAAGAGACCTTTATACCCCCACTCTTTTTCAAATTTCCTCTTTTGTTTATTCTAAAAGTATTATTGCGTTTTGTTCCTACTATCTCTTATGTTTTATTCTGTTTCTTTGATGAAACGTGGTGGGCCCATCTCGAATTTATTTGTTTAACTATAACTGCAGTTGTTAGAATTCATCCTCTATTTCTAAAGGTAAACAGTACGTTTTACTATTCATCATTTCAATCGCTGATAGACTTGAATTAGTTGCTATCTGTAACAACACTAGCAAAGAATTAAAGAAAGAAAGAGAAAAACTGAAAAAATTGAAACACCTTAGAGAAAATCTAAAAATAGAAACTCCAGATTACTGGAATATCATCTTTAGAATCCAAGAAAGAATCTATAAAGTAGAATAAGAGATTGAAAGTCTCTTATATATGCTTAAAGAGGAACAAAAACCTCTTGATTATTTGAGCATTGGTTAGATCCGCAAATCACTGGTATCAGAGCTTGCAAAGAGCTCAGCAGGGGAATCCCCTATGGGGACAATTTCTGATTTAATAATAGAGAAACTGAATTCTCTATTAAAATCCTCTGATGAAAAATATCAGAACCTGCAGAAAGAATTATCTAGATGTCAAAACCATCTAGAAAAATTACCTGATATACTCCACCAATTAGAAAAATTGGAAAACAAATTGGATTATATCAAAGATCTTCCAAAAACGGAAGAAGAAAAACTAACAAGTGTTAGTAGAAAAATCAATGAACAGCAAAAAACGCTGGATTCAATGAAAAATATACTGAAGGACAAGAAAGTGCCTACAGTAAAAACAAAGAAAGCTAATGGATTCAAACCATTAGAAAGACCAGAAAAGAATCTTGTTCCAAATATGATTTTTCTAGATCCATCAACTAGTTCTACTAGTATTCGGTATGAAAATCCGAAAGAAACTCGAGATGTTAACATGATGAGCATCTTCGGGAAAAAGAAAGGAGTACAACTCCTAAATGCTGAAGAATTCGAATATAACGAAATCGAGCATGAGGTAAAAAACTCCTCAATTCCAAAGCTAGATTTCAAACAGATCTATATAAGGGGAACATTTGACCTGATGGATAGCCATCATTTCAAACTATTGGAATTCACAACCCCCTCCACATGCATCAGGAGAAACAGATCTTTTGATGATCACTCCTGCTGAAGTTGCCAGAGCAAGATCAAAAAATTATCAATTTATGCATATTGGAGCAGTCCAAGTAGGCATAAAACTTCTAGCTCGAGAAGGCATAAAATGTTCAGTTCTATGTGTCTTACAAGACAATAGACTAACAGATTTTCAAGCTAGTCTGTTGGGAACGCTTGAAGCATCTCTGTGCAACCAAGTGGCATATTTCAACTGCTTCTCAAATTTCTCTACCAGCTTGAAAGATGCAGCCCACTGTCTCCGACTGAGAGTCAAGACAGATGGCATATCTATGAAAAATGATATGCAAGAATTGGCGATAGTATACAGAATATACTATAAATTGATGAGCACCACCGTAGAGCCAAAGACAAGGATATCAACTATCCCTGGTCTAACTACTGGGTTCCTCACCAGCCAGAAGAACCATTCACAACAAATTCACAAAGTTACTTGGGATGAAGTGACTTTTCCTATTGAATGGAAGTTATCTGGTCCGAAGCTACCAGCAGAAAGTGCAAAAGCTAAAATTTATGAAAGCAGAAAGACTGGAGAAATCAGTCTAAATTTTGACAATCACAGAAAAAGTGATGTCTGTCCTGAGAATATCAGGATAAACAAAAATCTTCTCAAAAGAAGCTATAGCACTAGAGAAACTAGTACTAGTGGCACGAAACCCACTATTGAAGAGCCAATTACTGAAGAAGACCTAGAAGCTGATCTAAACAGACCAGTTAATATGCTTAGAGCACAAAAGCTCTATGATCTTATGAAGAAGCAGAATTCTGCGAAAACCCTGAACGATTAGAAAAACTAATCGAGGAAATGAAAAACTTCAATCCAGGAAAGGAAAGAAAACTCCTTCCCTACCAAGATGTTGAAATGGAAGAAGGAGAAAGCTCCAAAACTGTCATCACTAGAGAAAATGGAAAGGTGAAACTCCCTATACAGAAAGCCCCTACGGGTAGAAATGGAGAAAGAAATTCTCAAAGGTTTGTCCCAGAAGATAAGATACCCAGAGTACCAATTTCTAACTATGGTATCTGGCTAGATTTAGATAAAGCTCTAGACAAGAGAAAAACTCTTGACCAATGGGTAGATAGTCTGATGATGGCATCTGCTCTTACCCATGGAAAATTTGAAGCCCCTGATCTTCAGATGTACTTTGAAACTACTCTCACAGGAGTAGCTAAAAGGTATTATTTCTCTTTCAAAGAGACAGCCAGAGGAAAAGAATGGCTGGAAGACATCAAAGCTTCGAAATCTCCGTATGATTTTGCAGTACCCCTGTACGATCAGTTCTGTGGAGATCTTTCAAATCTAAGTGAAAAGGCTAAAGAAATGGCCAAATCAAATATCTATGCTCTCAAAATCTGTGACATGAGATATTTTGAAGAATACTTGAATGAATTTCAAGAATATTACTGTACAATTGGTGAGCTAGAAAATACTGATTTAGTTAACTTGTTGCACAGAAAACTCCCTGAACCATGGAGAACAGCTGTGAGAGAAAGCATAGCTGAAAAACCAATTGAAAGATTTTCAGTTGGAGGAATTGCCGACAGAATCAGGCAATTACTAAAAGAACAATGTAAAGCCAATCTTAGAGCTAAGATGGCCAAGAAACAACTCAAAGGAGTTGAAAATTTCTGTTATGGAATATTGGATGTGCCAACCAACTGGGGATGTCATGAATCCAAGTTTTACAAAAAAAAGAAAGGAAAGTATTACTCTAAAAAATTCAAAAAGAGTAATCAGAGAAAAAATTGGAAATTCAAGAAAAATTCCAATTACAAGAAACAACAGGATGAAGATCCAAAAAAGAAATTCTTCAAGAAAAAGAAGAATAGTCATCAACATAAACAACAACAACCCAGCAAGAAAGCTTGCAGATGTTGGTTATGTAAAGCTGAAGGGCACTATGCCAATGAATGCCCGGAAAAAGGTAAAAGATCTACTAAAGCTCTCTTTGAAGAATATGAACTCATAGTAGAATCTGCAAATATGAAAGGCTACGAAATCGCCTATTCTGATGAAGAAGAAGACGACAGGTCAGTTTACTCTGCCTGGTCTGAAGAAGAAGATTCTTCTGAGTCTGAGACAGATTCTGAAGTAGAGTACTTCGAATCTAGACAAATGAATGTTTTGAAAATCAAAAACTGGGAAGAAAGCAAGACAGAATCGTTAATGTCTTCTTATCAGGTGAACCCTGGTACATTCGTTTGTGACTTCTGCTTATGTCATGAAAAGAATGGTCTCCCTATGTTTTGTGAAGAGTCAAAAAAGACTTATCACAAAGAATGCTTCATAGCTGAAGCAAGAAGAAAAACCAAGAATGGCCTTGCCAGCCAACTGGTTGAACAAGAATATGAAGAATATTTCTCTGAACAAAAAGAGAAAGAAGTAGAAACTTTGTTCCAAAAAATTATGGAACCATCTTCCTCAAAAAAGAAGGAAGAAATCATCGATGAAGAAAAAACCGATGAAAATTTAAATTTTGAACTGGTCGAACCACCAGAAATTGTTCCAGAAGAATGCAAGCCATTCATTCCTAAGGAACAAGCTCAAGAAAATGAGCTTCAACAATCAAAAGTCGTCTCTACGAGTAGATACAGCAACTACATAGAGATTGGACTAAAATTCCCTGATCACAAAAAATATCATCTACATGCCTTTGTAGATAATGGATCAGGATTTACAGTTGCAAAAAGATTTGCAATTCCTGAAAAACTCTGGAAAGAAGAAAAGAAAACAGCTACTGGTGTTACTTTCGATGGAAGCCATCTCACCATGAATAAAGTAGCAAAAAATGTTCAGATCACCATTGGTGGAGGAACATTTATCATCCACAACGTCTGGCAATCTGAAGGCCAAGGCGCAGATTTCTTGTTGGGAAATGATTTCATTCTCCAACAGAGATTTATTCAAGATGAAGAAGCAATAGGCTTCAGGAAAGGAGAACGGGTGTTCCGGGCTGATAGGCTTACTCAGGCCAAAAGTATTGTAGGTCCAAACTTTACTACACAATACCAGAGATCGCAACAGAATAGTGGTGATCTTACCCCCTACAAACCCAAATTTGAACCCATACTCCAAATCAAACAACAATAAGAATTACTCGTTGAAGAATCTTCTGAAGAAGAAGAAGAAGAAACTAGTGAAGAAGAAGAAGCTAGTTTCATTCATGAGCATAACCTCAAGCACTTTCAGAATAAGCTTGAGTCTCAGAAAATTCCCACTCTTGAGAAAATCAAGAAACTACTCGAGCAAAACATCGATGTAGACCCCCAGAAGTTTTGGGAAAAAGACCCAGTGGTCTGTGAATTGAGATTACATGACATGAATGCTATCTGTCATGTCAAAGCCATTCCTCAGTACAAAGAGGAAGACCAGAAAGAATTAAAAAAAAACATTGAAGATCTCCTGAACAAGAGATTAATTCAACCGTCCACTAGCCCTCATCATGCTCCAGCTTTCTACGTGAGAAATCATGCAGAAAATCTAAGAGGAAAAGCTAGAATGGTAATTGACTACAGAGATGTCAACAAAAAGACTGTCAAAGACGGTTATCAAATTGCTCAAGTAAGAGTATTGATCAACCAGCTCAGAGGAGCTAAAGTCTTTTCAAAATTTGATGCAAAGTCGGGTTTCTGGCAGGTCAAAATGCATCCTGAGAGTGTCCCTCTCACTACATTTGGAACACCACAAGGACATTATGAATGGTTAGTGATGCCTTTTGGTTTAAAGCAAGCTCCCTCAATCTTCCAGACAAAAATGGATAATATCTTCAAGCATGTTGCGGAGTTTTGCGTCGTCTACATAGATGACATTCTTGTCTTCTCCAAAAACAGAGAAGAACACATGAAACACCTCCACGAGGTTGTAAAGCTGATAGTTCAGCATGGAATCATCCTAGGTGAAAAGAAAATCTTCTTTATTCTTGATGAAGTTGATTTCCTAGGAATAAATATAAAAAATGGAGTGATAAAACTCCAACCTCATATCCTTGAGAAGATCTGGAAATTCCCAGATAGAATTCCTGATGCTAAGAGTCTAGAGAAATTCCTTGGTGTCATTAATTATGGGAGAGATTTTATCCCAAAAATATCAGGGTTAACAGCAATGTTATCTCCTAAAACAAGTTCCAAAAGAAAATGGAACTTCACTGAAGACGATGAAAAAATTGTGAAGCAGATAAAAAATCTCTGCAAAAACCTCCCTCCTCTTCAACAACCAGAAGAGAATGATGAAATTATCCTCCAAACAGATGCAAGCGATAATTATTGGTCTGGTGTGGTTCTGGCGAAAGCGCCTGGAACTAACATTGAAAAGATCTGTAAATTTTGTAGTGGCAAGTTCAGCCCTACAGAACTGAATTATCCCACAGGGGAAAAAGAAATTTTGGCTGTTAAGAAAACAATTTTAAACTCTCCAGCTTTCCTTGGAAAACCTTTTACTGTCCGCACCGATTGTGCCAGAGTAAAGAATTTCAAAAATTTCAAACTTGATAAAGCTGCTGATAGAGGAAGACTAGCTAACTGGCAATTATTCCTTAACCAATATGATTATGTTGTTGAATTAATTGCAGGAAACAAGAACTATCTTCCAGACGCCTTAACAAGGGAATTAGCCATGTTCAGTAGAAGAAATGACGACAACGATGAAGGTCGCAATCCCAGAAGCAGAAGAGCTAGGAAAGAACATGAAACCAATGAGGATCCCAAAGAAAAAATCCTCAAGAGATTCCTGCTAAGTCCAAAAGGCTTAGCCACAACTGATCAATCCCAGGGTAAAGGATTGGCTAGCCCGTCTCAAACGGCAGACGGTAAATGCTCATCAAGACCGTTGACGGCTGTTGCTTTGCCAAAAAGCAAACCTACTCCAACTGGAGTAATAAATGTTTTCAATTATGAACTTCGAACTTTCGAGACTCCTGTGTTCAGAACTGGCAGGAGATTAGCTTACCACCAGAAGGCAATTCTGGACAATCTTTTATTTGCCTTTCAGGAAAGAAGCAGTGGTCTAATGTTTCCAGCCCTCTTTGCATTAGCTGAAGAACTTTACGAGAATGCAAGACCACAGTTCGAAGAATCACAGCAGAGTGTTGTCAAGAAAGAAAAAAATCACTTCCTAGAAGATCCTGAAAGTGCTAGAATCCCTATCATAGCACTCAAAGAATCAGACTGGCATGAATTCCATTGTCTGATAGGAAGCCATAATTCTGAGGATCGAGTTCCTCCAACCCTCTTCATCATTGCAGGACCTTATGTTGGAAGATACCTGGTAAATGTTCAGAGTGAACATCCGCAAGAATACAAGCTTTGGCTTGTTGAAAATGGTTTTGTCCATAATCTGTGGACTAAAACTAATGATGATCTCAGAGGCTTGCCTCCAATCCTTGTCAACACAGTCAAAAACATAAGAAAAAATGACTGTACACTTCGCTTGAAATTCAGATCCACCCCTCCGGAATGGGTCAAAAAGGCAAATGGTGAAGTTGAATATATTTCTCTGTATCATTATGTGAGAATTATTCAAAGACAATATCTTCAGCCCGCCTGTGTTGGGTACAATGGCCAGCCAAACTCAAGCATCCCATGGATGAAGGCCATGGCCCTAGAATACATTAAGAAGATCATCTCTAAAGACATCAACAATACATTCCTGGCAGCAGGAGAAAAAACAATTATCACTGCTTACGATCATCCTGACGTAGTCAGCAGTGACCTGCTCCTATCTCTCACCAGAAAAGAGATAGACTCTACAATGGCATGCATGCAGTGGGTAGAAAAACTCGAAACTGACAACCACTACAAAATGTATGTTGATACAGACGTCGAGGATAACGCAACAACAGTCAGAATGGCCCAGACAGATAACAACTCCTTTGTCTTTGGTCATAATTCAGAAACAGACGAGAACATGTGAAGCAGCAGGTGTAGAAAACACCGAAAGCACTTTTGGACTTTTCCCAAATGTCGTTTTTGCTTTTCAAAAAGAAGAAGGTGAAAAACATTTCACCTAAAGGAATCTGCTTTTCCCCATCCGACCTCTACCAACAGGAGCACTCAGGAAAGCAGAAATCACGGAGTTGTTCTGTACATTTTCTAGTTTGAGTTCCGCTCCCTATATAAGGAGCTTTAGGCTTCAGTTGTAAGCATCAGAAAATTGAGCAGAAGAGTCTTCTCTCAAAAAGTAAGAAAGTCAAGTAGAAGTGTGCTCTTTCCTTCCTAAGTAGTATGCTTTCTGTTTTCAAGTAAGTATCCGCTCATTCTTATGGAGAGCTAAGCAGCTTTTGCTGTTTACCTAAGAATGAGGCTCTAGATCTCTAGCATGTATTTATATTTGAATAAATAAAATCAGATGCCCATCTATTTTATCAATTTGTTAGTTATGTTTATATAACATCTTGATAAACCTAGGCACTGTGCTGCAATGCACAGTTGGAGCATTTCACATGCGCCGAAGGGGTTTATCTTGGGCCTAGGAAGCCTTTGAGTTCCCCTTGACAAAGTCAAAAAAAAAACATCTTAATAAACCTATCTGTCTGTTATTTACATCCTGTCTATATCTTGCTAAAATTCTGAAGTTTTCGGTCTATTATTTACCAGAAAGAAAAAACCCAGTTTTAAACCTAAGATTAAGACAAGCAGCAGTGATTCCGCCTGTTAAAGTAACCGTTAGGCAGGGAGCCGTTAGGTGAAAAACGTTGGCATGTTGAAGGCTAGTTTTATTTTTTTTCTAAAAGCTTGAAACGAATGTTGTTTCTAAAAGTCAACAAGAAAATAGAAAACCAAGGAGTAATTAGCACTTGATAATACCCTTTCTGTCTTTATAGGAAAAGTTTGGCCGCATGAGAATTGTAGTTGTTGGTAATTTGCCCAAAATTAAAAGTGCAAGTCTGAACTGAAAGCTCAACGGTCGGTGTGGAAAACTGAAAATTTTGCACGGTCGGTGATCTTTGACAAAACAAATGAGAATAGGAAACATTGCCGATTGAGACACAAGTATCCAAAGCGCTTGCAACACGCTTCATGCTTGTGTGACTGTCTTTTGCTTTGGCCGGCCGCCGGCCTCAGGGCCCTATCGGTTGGAAGTTTACAAAAGCAGAGCACCATAGAAATTAGACAAAGCAAACTCTTTGCACCCACTTAGAAGCTTCAATGAAGCTTCGGGTTTCCAACACTAACGTTGGTTGCTTCATTATAAAGTCACAGACATTTCGAGTGCGAATAGGGAACACTACATCATCCATCCATGGCTTCTCTAACCTCTCTTATTATTCAAACTAGGAGTTGCAGCTGCTGGGTAGCTCAGAGTCAGTGGAAGCCAAAAGCATCAGATTACTTGCCAGTTTCTATTACTGATTGTCATATTGAGTTGCACAGTAACCAACCGAAGAGTCCACTAAGTTTGGGGAAGACAATCCTCAGTCTCACATTTCAAGCCATTGTCAGCTGCGCTCTTGCTTTTCAAACCAACACGTCATCACACATTTCACCGGCTTGGCACATTGTTGGGGTGGCCATGGCGATTGCTTTTGCAGCTTGTTTCTCTGGAATTTTCTTAAGGCATTCCTACCCAAATGCTGCAACTATCATAGAGAAAACTGGGTGTGCTTCAGCCGCAATCGCGTTTTTCCTAATGACAAGTATTTTTCTCCCTAGCAATATCTCATGATTTGCTGGTTGGCCTTTTCCTTTTCCTTGCTAGCCTTTTACCATAGTCTTCTGCCTGTCTTAACTAGATGAGATATCCATTTTACTATGTAGGTTATGCCATCTCCCGAAACCAAAGCCTGAAAACACCAAAAAAAAAACACAAAAAACAAAAAAGACAAAAAAAAAAAATATAGACACCTAAATAAAAAAAGCCAAAAACATGTTTGGCTCAACAAAAATCTTAACTCCGCCTGTGTAATGCTTGTTATTTTGTCATTTGCACAGCCGGTCCCAAGCCCGGAGAAAAGGAGGAGGGAGATCCACTTAACACATTGTTTACTTTACTTATTCTTCAATCACATTTTGTAACAAACAGTTGTTCTGTTTCTAATTTATGATCTGCATTATCATCAAGTAGTTTATGTCATGCTACACTAACATAGATAGATATATATTGTCAAATACTTTGTAATAGTGTAATACCATAAGCCTAAGACAATGATGGCTTTAGATGGTTCATAAAACAAGCCAATAACACTTTCAGTCATAAGTTACTAATCAATAAGTACCCTATCAGATCAAGAACACTGATTAAGGCAACATGTTCTCTCGCTAGATCTTCCTCAATGGTTGAATGACAATACATGAGGAGTAGCTATGAACAAGCAAAGAGATAACTTCAATATTGCACCATGCTCGTACAGTCTGCAACATAGATACATTACAGACTATGAATTTTGGTGCCCAAATCCTGAACTGCTTTCATTAGCCAGCGAAGATCAATACAACGAAAATAACTCTAAATTGTCAAAATTCACAACCACAAGCCCATACATAAATTTTTGCATTATCATAAACTAATCAATTGGGTGATGTTGGGCTCTAGCAAATCCCGTCAATAGCACCAATAACGTACTACCAATTTGAAGACCAGTTTCCACATCAAAACAGCACCTAAGAATCTCATCCTTTTATTTTCGTTTGTGAAGATTCAGTTTATACACAAAACTATGAGAAATTGAAAAATAGATTAACTGAGGGTACCTATAGAACTCTACAAGATTATGCATGTATAACCAAGAACATCCAACTATTAGATCAAATGAGATCTCGCATTATAGCAGATCTAGCCAAGCAATCAGAGAACTTTGAAGGCATAATATATGATTCAACATCAAATTCAGATTCAAAAAGCTTCATCATTTTGCTTTGCCAATCTTATAGATATACTCTTTTTCAGGCAAATCATGGTTGTACAGGAGAAAACCTCTCAACCACTGCACAACTCATGCCAAAGACTCAATCTTGCACATAAACCCTTTTGCTCGAAATTTCCTCGCAACTATATTTCAAAGAAGCAAGGGGCTATCTGGTGCATGAGATTATACCTGTACTTCTCAATCCCCGTCAAATCCTAAGGAATTTACAGAGAAAAGAAACGGAACAAGAAAAAGGGACACATATGGAATTTACAAGCAGATCTATCAGCTTGTGGTCTGCTTTTCTTCCTCTTTTGTGAAAGAGAAGACTTTATAGGGGGCCTGGGGTTAGGGTTTTCAGTTTTGGAACAAATTGGGAAATTTTTGTCAACACGTGGCCCTGCCAATAGTCCATGGGCAAAATGGTCATTGGCTATGAATTTGACCGTAAACGACTCAGCGTTTATGGGCCCATGGGCTCATCGTGGATTCCTGGGTTTTATATACTTTTTTTTTTTTTTTTTTTTAAAAGACCGGTGCAGCTAATCTCAAGCTTTGATTAATGAAACTGTAAAATACATAGAGGGGACTTAGTGCCTAAATCCCGAATTACAATAAGCATCAAGAGAACTTCTTGAGATAATAACAAGAGTCTCAACTAAAACAGTGTATTCTAGCAAACACTAAATAGTGAAGAGTGCTCTATTGGTTACTCCATTCGCTTTACGAGAGTCTCAACTGAAATTTTTTTCTTTGATCTGATTCTTTTATGAAATTTAATCTTTATTTTTTCATAATCGAATTAATGTCTTATTTAAAGTTTAATCACTCCTTCAGTATCATTATCACACAAAATCAATCAAATCAAACATTGCTAGATCCAATTAAGAATCATATGAATCTTTGTTGCTTATTTGATTTTACATTGTCACATTAGTAAGACATAAAAATGAACTAAGAAGGGAGAATCACATTTGGAGAGAAAAAGAAGCAAACAAAGAAATGAGTTGTATTTGATAAAAGATAGCCATGGAAGAATGGGATTTTTTTTTTTTTTTTTTTGGGGGGGGGGGAGATAATTTATTTGGAAAAAGAAAGAAAATGTTGAGATTGTCGGCTGCTTAAACTAATAAATACGGAGTTTATAAAAGTTTAATGCATTAATAATTAACTTTAATTAAAAAATAATAATTTTAGAAAAAATTGTTTAGAAAATAAATTGAGTTACTCCATTTCTAGAGATATTTTTCCCACTTTACCCCATTAAGTTTTTTTAATTCCCTCTTACCCAAAACACTCTAAAGAGGTCTTCCCTAATACCCCATTAAGATTTTATTTTATTTTTTTAAATTTTTTTTAATACCATTTTACCCTCACCCCTTTGTTACTTAGAGAGAGAGAAAGAAAAAATGAAGAAAGAGAAACCATATGAGACTTCGCCGGAGCCCGGTCACCGGCGGCCGCCCACTGGACTTTTCAAAAAACCTCACCGGAAATGTTTATTGCCCCAATAGAGAAACAATAGACGTCTATTGGCCCCCAATAGAGAAACAATAGACGTCTATTGGCCCCCAATAGACGTTTCGATCACTGAAATGGGAATTAATCTTTCTAAAATTAGACAAATAAAATTTTGATTAAAGAAAAAAATGAAGAGACTATATCAATTTAAAAACGTCTATTACCCCCCAATAGAACTTTCAATCGCTGGAATGTAAACTAATCTTCTTTGAATTAGACAAATAAAATTTTGATTAAAGAAAAAAAACGAGAAGATTACATCAATTCAAAACGTCTATTGCCCCTCAATAGGCGTCTATTGCCCTCCAATAGACATTTAACAGACCTCTATTGCCCCAATAGGACCCTCTCTTTTTTTTGTCTCTTTTCTTTTCTTTGCCTTCCGCCCCTATTTTACCCAGAAAGAGAGATCTGATTATTGAAATTTTGATGCGGAGGGCGCGGAAAGCCCCCGCCAATAGACATTCAAATTTTTTTTTTCCTCCTCCTGCCTCATTACTTAAAAAATAAAAAATAAAAAAAATTTGATTTTGGCACCCATTGCATACTCTGGGCACCAAATCGGATGTCACGTGTCTTGTACAAGTTCAGGACCCTAGACCTGATGAACCATACCATGTTCCGGCTGGAGCACAGCGGCGAGTCGCTCGTGCTCAGTCGCGCATTTCGGAGCGAGTCAAATGGTAACTTGTCGTTTGACTAGGGGGCTGAAGACGACGAAGACGAGGAGGAGTGATCGGCGACGGCAAGGAGCACCAGATCCCTACGGCGCAACCGATCACAGACTACGACATTGTCATCGACGCGTTGCCGTCCGGGACCATCAACGATCTTCACGAGATCGCAAAGCGGATGGTGGCGATCTGCATTTGAGGGTTTCGTCGCCGTCACTGTAGACAACTTCATTGGTGACAATGTTGTCGACAGTGGAGCGACGCGGAGAGAGACAAAAATCCGGCATCTGAAGAGAGAGAGAGGATATTGTGTGGCATTTGGTGAAGTTGTTTAATTAAGCTAAGGGTAAATTTGTCATTTTTAAAAAAATTGGGGTAGTGAGAATAAAAATTTGTTGCTGGGGTAAGTGAGATAAGTTTGGTCAATTTTAGTGCTTTGGGTCAAGAACCCTATGTTATTCCATAAAATCTTGTTTGACATCAGTATTAATTAAGCCAATAAGGCTTATGGTTAAATTTTTAAAAACCCACAATTTACCCTTCTTTGATTATAGTCTAAAAATCTATAATTTAACACATGAAGGATAAAATAGTAAATATAACAGCAAACTGAATTGAAGAAATTACAACAACAAAATGATCTTAGACGTTTTGTTAACTGCAATGGCAGTTTCTTTTTTTGTTTTTGTTTTTTTGAGTTGGCAGTTTAAATAAAAAAATTGCTTATTAAACAAAAAGTTATTCTTTTTTTTTTTTGAAGAAAAAAAAAAGTTATTCATAATTTCATAAAAAATAAACATTTTTTAGATAAATTACTAAAACAAACTCTTTTTTTAGAAATACTAATAAAAACTCAAACAAAATATTATAGACACAAATAAAGTATAAAAAAAAAATTAAAAAGGCCAATTGACACACGCGTGAGCGTGTGTTAAGAGGCTAGTTCATTAATTATGTTAATTGGGATGACAATTTATCGCATTTATTAGAAAATGGTATAATATGAATGCAAAAATATACAATTAATTAGACAAAATTGAAATGAAAATAAATAATATGTGGTAAGTGAGTCATAGATCCGCAATTAATAATAAAAAAATTGTCAAAGATTGCATCCAATATAAAAGATGAATTTTAAACTTAAAATAAATTTTGGTCAATTCATTTATCCCTAAAATTATAAATTGTCAAATTGTAGGAGTATGAATAGGAAATAAATCTGCCCCTTGTGAAAATGAGTTGGACGTACTGCTATCAACCATTCACTAGTGTCTTGCCGAAGCTGAACAAATGAGTCATTCTCGTGATATCATTAATGTGGAGAATATCTTGAGGTCTCAAATTGATTAGACCTTCCATTAACCACTTTGACTATCATGTTATACGCACCCTCCCTCTCCTATAAGAGTGACTGCAATGAAGTGTTTTGCCTACAGAAAATCCAGAGATTCATAGCCATCAGAAAACCACCAGAAACTCTATGGAGAAAAAACCTTCTGTGAAGTTAGCTTCATTGCTCCTTCTGTTGGCTACAATGACTTGTTTGTCTCTCACTTTCTCCTTCACACACAAAAACAAAAACACAAACTTATTAGATTGTGATGAATTGATGATTAGTTTGTGTATGAATTTGATTAATGAGCTAGGTTAGACTAATCATGAATGAAATATTTTCAGGTATGGCATTGTGGAGGATGCCAGTGGCTGAAGCAAGGGGGGAGTTACGGTGTCCTCGTATGATAGACTGCAGTTCTGTATGTCAAGGATATCCCTGGCGCTGCGTCGATGGCAAATGCATATGCGACAAAAATCCTCCCCAGGCCAAGGTGAAGGCAACTATGGACTAAATGAAGTTGAATTGCCATGAATAAAAGGATATCATCGATGTATAAGTTGAATAAATAACAGCAGCACCCTTTCTATCATTAATCCTAGTCTCTTGTTGCAATTTCCTTTGCTTTTAACAAGTATTAGTCCTGATTACCAAGTACCAACCACTGAAATTCACTTTACTCCAAAGACACCTCGATGTAGTATCTGTTAGGGCCCTTAGCTTTCTCTTTAATTGGTTCGTAAGTCGCTCTTTGAAAAGGCTAAACTTGCTTATTGCTTCTTTACCATTCAAATTTGGTGCCTGAAGACCACGACATCGCAGTATACTTAAGAGGGCATGAATAAAATGTGCTTGTCTTTATGGAGGACCATCTGAAGTCCTGAACCGAAATGATTTATGGATCAATATAATGCGCTAGCATTTTAACAGTGACGTTTCATGGATCAAATTCAATATAATGCGCTAGCGTTTTAACAGGACATTTCATGTTTACTGGGTTCCCTACACATGAAGTTTTCACAAGATAAAACTTCTCTCTTTTCCACAACAGAAAAGCCTCATCCATCTCATCTGTACAACAATGAAAACATTACTGGCTTTATTTTCACTATATACTTCCTGATTATATGACATTTCATCCTGCAGAACCTAGAAAACCTAGTAAGAAGACACCCTAGCTTCTAGAGTGCTTCAGAAAGAATTACCATAGCACAATACATCACCAATACGAATCCATCATAGTTCGTCGAGGATTAAAGGTTTCTGGTCAAGAAAATATAGGACTGAGACTAGAAATAGTAAGACAAAAATTACTTTGAAAGCACACTTTAGGTTCAAGCATCGCCTGGCTTCTCCAGCAGTGTCAAGTTCTGAACCAATGCCTGCAGCATCATCTAAAGAACTGGAAGCCCCTTCAGTATCACACTCAGGTTCCTGCTGTGACAGTTCATCCACCTGATTATAGAATAGGAGAGATTATGAAAAGGGATATCCAGCTAAATCATTAATTTTCCCTCATACATGAAAATCCAAGGGAATACCTGCCTGGGAACTTTTATCTAAGGACTCTGTCACTGCTTCCACTGATGTTTTTATAGAAGTAGCATTCAAGACACCATACTTAAAAAATGGAAGCTCTTTGTTGTCACCATCTTCGTTGCTGCAACCAGTTACAGAAGCAATGTTTTTGGTATCACGTAACTTCTCTACCAGAAGTTGTTTCTCCATGGCTAAGACATGAAACTGCACAGATGGTTATATAGTTAAAGGATTTGATAGCATACACTTAAAGAGAGACTAATATAGAGAAATGAATATGTACCTGCTTTTGGATGCGCTCCCTTTCTATGGCTAGTTGCATTGCCATATCCATAATGAACTTGATTCTGGTATTGAGTTCCTTTGCACTTGCAAGTTTTGCATTGTTAGCTCGATCCAAAGATGATTGCAAATATTCCACTCTACCCCTTAGATCAGTTATTTCTGCATTTAGCTCTATGTTATTTTCAGATAACATAATGCATTGTTCCTCAGCAGTTTCTGTCTTATTTTCAGCTTTGGAAACCTTTGATTTTAGATCTTCAATCAAAGTTTCCATATCCCAAATTGCAGAATACAACATATTCTGCTGCTCTTGACTTGCTTCAGAAGATGCCTTTGCATTCTGTAATTGGATCTCTACGTCCCTTAACTGCTTCTCGAGAATCCCAACCTTCTTTTCCGTGTTACTAACACTTCCTTTGAGAAAATTCATCTCTTCTGTGAGTTCCACATTCGTCCCGGTTAATTCTGCAACCTTAAGTAGTGCACTCTCTGTTTTAACTTCTTCCCTGTAGATTCTTTCTTTCATAGACTCAACCAAAGTCTCCTTTTCTCTAAGTTTCTCTAGACTTGATTCATTGGTTGCATTTGCATTCTTCAGCTGGAGCTTGGATTCTTTCAGCTGTTTTTCAAGAAACAGCACCTTTTCTCTCAAAGTTGATATCTCAGCATCTTTGGTCATGTTTTCTGCACTGATATGCTCTAGCTTCTGTAAAGCAGCATCTTTTGCTTGAAGCTCTCCTAAACAATCTTGAAGTTTGGATTTTAAGTCGCTTTCACGGTGAATTGAACCGTTCAGATTGAAATTCAGAAGCTGCAGTCTCCCTAATAAATCCTTTGAAATCCCCTGGAGCACCTCAGCAGCATTCTCTGCCTCTAAAAATCTTCCCCAAATACCTTCTGCTGCTTCTTCCATGCGAACCGCTACCTGTTCTGTATAGTGTAGCTTTAACTGAAGTTGCTCCTCATTTTGTCTTGATTGAGTTAATTTCTTCTCAAGATCTATCTCCCGTGAAAGTGATTTTTCAAGCATCCGTAGATTGTGTCTTTGTTGTCTAGGCATCTGCATATTGTACTTTGCATAATTATTTGACAGTTGACCATCTTCTGATAAATCCATGGCAATGTCAGTTTTCCCTGTTGACATATGTACCTCAAGTAAATAATAACCAAGTAGTAGTGAATGAGTTCAACAAAAGTCTTAACTAGAATGAGTTCAACAAAAGTCTTAACTAGACAGAAATCATAAACTTACAGTTGTCATGTGCAAAAGCTATAGCAGTTCTCCGAAACTTAGCTGCCAGCATCTTGACCTCTGAAACCTGTTCCTGACACTGCTTTAAGGACTCTTCAGAATCATACAACTTTTCTTCCATTGCCGTGTACAGTTCTCCCAAATGACTCCATGAAAATATCGTATGACGGGCGTCAACAATTTCTGCATGGAGAGTATCCATGAAACTGTCCATCTCTCTGACCTCGGAATCTAAAATGCTAGACATGAGATTAAAGACCAATACTTTCTCATGAAAATCAGCCAAGATATAGTTATTTGCGGTGGCCATTGCTTCAAGATCATTTTCCTGAGAGAATAGGCGCATCATAAGCGCCTGCAGATTTGCCAACTTCTCAGCAGAATATGCCAAGTCCAAGTCCACCTTCGTCAAAACTTTCATGGAACTCTCCAACTCTTCAGCGCCGGATTCACTAGCTGACATCCCTTGATGTGTGTAGCCTATCTCCAACTCTGGACTGCTAACATTAACATCACAGACAGCTTGGTCTTCCATCCCAAAAGCTCAGTAGTACTTATCTGTTCTATCTAAGTCTCTACAATGTTCCAAAAAGAAAAGGGTGGGAATTTGCCTCAAAGTTCAGTTCTTGGTGGTACATCCTATCAATCCATATAATTGCCACCAAATTTCACTAATAGAATTCAAGTAACTAACTACTCGAGCAATATCTGACATGAATGTAGACTAAAAGCAAAGGTGAAACTAAACAAAATGAAATACTATCATCACTCACATCCAGAGAATGTCAGTCCATTATATTGTGGAAATGAAATTCAAAATTATTGTTCAGAGACATTCTTCCAGAACTGTTAGACCCAAATTAAACCAAGTAATTATATGTTTCACCCTATATTCATTTCTCTCATCAGTATGGAGCCTAGAAACTTCCATTACATGTTACAGAATCCCGAAAACTGTCAATATATGATTCAGCAAATTCAACAAATTTCAAGAATTCAGCATCCAAAATTCAAACTTGCAAAGAAATCAACCACTACAAGTATATATTTATATATATTCTGGGAAATTTGACTTCTGGGTCCTGAGATGAATACCTGGGAGAAGACCCTTCTGATTCTTCTAGACCCGTTTGCAGCTTCCCCTGGAAGAGAACGAAGTGAAACAGTTGGTTTAACTACCTATCTCATTCAGTTTTACCGTTAAAGACCAAGGTAAGGTGGACTTTGAAGTTTGCTGTGGCCTTTTCTGGGATCTGTGAAGCTGAACAGGTCTGTCTGATTGGTCAAAACTGAATAGTGCTACAGCTACAGCTAAAACAGTAAAACTCAAACAGCTGCCGTAATCAGAATGTTGTGTTGTGCGGTGCACGTTGGCACCTTAGACCTTCAATAATTGAGTATTAAACTACAAATTTTATAACGCTCTGATCTTAATAACTCTGATTTAAATGTACCAAATCATCTGTCTGTGTAATACATCATTATCCATAGCAATTATTGTGGAAGATATTTGAATTTCTTTTTGCATGGGAGTTGGTGCATAAAGCCAGTGGTGAAGCAATTGATTGCAGGCGATTTCAATACTTTATGAAATTAATGGCTTTACTAATGGAATGAATTATGTCTTTCGATTAGTATTAGGTAAATCGAACCTAAATCAATATATGGCACCCCTATAAATGATCCCATTTGGTTCATTGAATGACTAAAAGAGAACCGAGCATTCGAACTTTGGACTTTTATTAAGAGCAAGTTCACCCGTTGGGTCACCAGGTCACTCACTATTCTCTACTTTTTAGTGTTAATTTCACCCTCTGGGTCACGAGCACAGTGTATTTCGTGACCCAGAGAATGAAAATATACACTAAAAAGTAGTGAATAGTAAGTGACCTGGTGACCCAACGGGTGAACTTGCTCTAATATTTAGTCCTAAGAAGCACGGATATGGATACGTGTATTCGGATATGATATGGTGCGATATTTAGATACGGCAAACATTAAATGTTTTAGAATACGGGTACGAGAATAATACGTTAATTAACTATTATTTTTTAACATATAAGTACGGCAAACATTAAATGGTGGATTCCATTGGACTCGAGTTCAGGATTGCATCCTGCTCTTGAGCACCAGTGGTAGAAGTGAAGACCCGCCTACCAGAATGTGGCTGCAGGCGGAGGCAAGGTGCAGCAAGAAGTTTGGTGGCGGCTGTGCATTGTTATTTGCTAGGGTTTTTCCCAACTGGGCTGCTATGGATGTGGGTCTCTCTATTGACTTTTGGATTGGATTACTTCAAGCTTCTGTGGAGAAGGAGCCATGCAAGGATCCTGAGATTGAACTAATGGAAGAGCTGCATGCAGATGGTGGAACTGTGGGGGATGCAAGTGCAGCATCCTCAACTAGCATTGTTTAATTTTCCCTTGGGTCGCAAGATCTAGTTGCTCGGTTGTCACATTTATTTTATTTACTTCTGAGTATCTAGGTTTTGTTAGAATAAAGGTGCTTGATTGTCCTTAAAAGGTGGGTGTATCCAGGAGTGCGAGACTCTATTTTCTTAGAATAGGCCATTTGTATGTCCTAAAGGACGGCTCTTTCTGTCGGCCCCTCTAGGGTGTGTCGTTTCTGGTACTGCTTGCTGAAATATAAATTTGACTGACCTCCCTCAATTCAAAAAAAAAAAAAAAAATCTCAAATATTTTTATTCGTAATTTTTGAATGTGATAGATTATGGGAATGAAAAGTTGAAAACAGTAGTTTTACATTTTTTTTTATTTATTTTGAAACCCGAAAAGGCTAGACAAGCCCACTTTCACTAATAATTAAAGAAGATTCTTACTATTGGGGAACATTAAGATGAGACCTACATCATTACAAGGAATTGATAAATTAAAAGTAATACAACCCATGAGTCAATTAGGCTTTTATTTTATTTTTTTCTTTTTTTTTTAAAGATGATCAAAAGATTTCACTCCTACCCCCATGGTGACTCGAACCCAGGACCTGGATCTTAAGTAGTGGGTGCTCTAACCACTGAGCTAACACCACATCGTCAATTAGGCTTTTATTCTAATCATATAGACAAAAAAATTGCGAACAACAAAATACGTCAGTCTATAAATCACGAGATTATAATATCTATATGAAAAACTCTAGCAATCCGGAGTTGTGTCAAATCTCCTCAACTATAACACCATGTGCTGCAAAACATGACTCTTTGAATTGATGAGAGAGACAACCTTGAGGTAATCACTTTTCAAGAATAGAGTAGAGGAATAAGCATTTAATTAGTGCCAACTCAAGTCCCGCGCACTCTAATTGCAAAATCTCAATAGCATATGGGTTTAGGAATTCGGCTCGCATGAGAACCCAATATGGAAGATGTAAAAAAGATAATGAGAGAGCAAATACACACAATTATAATAAGAGTGAATACACATTTGAAGTAAGTAAAAGTACTCTGAATATAAGGATAAATAGTCTAACAACTAACAACAAATCCACACAACTACGATGAGCTTAGACATCTCTAGTAGACTCTCTATTTTGACTCATTAGTTATTTTGGAGAGCATGTTTAGGTTTGTATCAATTTTAGCAGTTGCACCAGACTCCTAAGTGGCTCTCAATTAAAACTTTTAGTTATCTCACTCCTAAATGTAGAGAGCGAGATGATGCTCTCTATTATTTTTTTAAAATTTAAAACAGTCTTTTTAACTTATTCTATGTAATTAATAAATGCATTTAAATCATATATGTTTTTTTCTATTAATAAACAATATAAATTCAAAATTAGCTAAAATAGAGAGAACTGATGCAGAAATCAAAGATAAAACACTACAAACGAATGAAAGGAGAGTTATCATGTTGTTGTCAATTGAATTAAACATCTGAGAACTTAGTGATGCTAAGGTTTGAGAGCGTCGTCTCTTGTAACTTTCTCTTTTCTCCTTTGCTTTGTCAATGGAGACTAGGATAGACTTTGATCTAATCCTTCACTTTCTCGCCTACCCAGCGGGGCTGCCTTTGAATTGCTTTCAGTGACTGGTGGTGGGGACTCCTTTTTTGGTGGTATAGTTCTTGATAGGTTCAGTAGTGTCATAATTGCGGGAATCGATGATCTTGCTTGGGTGGTTGACCGGGGGTCGCTTGGCTCTGGACAAAGGTGGATTTTTCTAGGTGGGGGCGGAGCACCGGTGGAAAACTTCTGGACTTGGAATGGTATCTCATTCTACTTGCTAGACTTTGAGAGAAGAATGGCTGGAGTGCAATGGGCGGCGACGACATTGTTTGCAGTTTCAATCATGGTGCAGGCAATGTTGTTGATGGCTTTGAGAGGTGGAGGTGGAGATATGTGAATATGGTTTGTGTTGGGTTGGGTCGGATGGCTGGCGCCACCCTGCTGGCTAATATCCACTCCCTTTCGATAGCTAGGAACAGGTGGATCTTCGATAAGGGTGGCGGTGGCAGCCGTGCACATCGATGTCGCTTTGGGAGTGTGAGGGTGTCGGATTCCGATGGCAGGTGCGGCAGTGGTTAGGTCTAGTGGGTTGCAGCAATGGCTGCACGGTGGTAGATGCAAGGTGGAATAAGGTTGGACTATTTCCTTGGCACATGGGTTTGGGCTTACAAGTGGGCAAATGTTTTTGTTTTTTGGACATGATCGTAGCTACTGCAGAAGTTGAAAATGCAATGGAGGAGGTTGCTGAAGGTGGTGACATTTTCTTTTGGAAATAGCACCTAATTAAGCTAATGTTAGAAATATGACGCCAAGGTCGTTCTTTCATCTGTGTCTATTGATTTCTTATGGATAATGTTGAACATTTTTAGATATGCTTCAGTGTTTCTTAGAAAAGTAATTGTTCAGGTAATGGTTTTTCTGTCAGCTCCACAGGTCGTTATGCATGATTTTGCTGATCAATAAAATAAGGGGAGTGAAATCCACACTCTCTAAAAAGTAATCCACACTTCCCCTTTCTTTCTTGGGTCAAAGTTCTCATAAAAAGACAAAACTTAACTTAGTAAAGACAAAATTGAAGTTACCAAAAAAGGAAACATAGAGTGTGGATTGTGAAATGTGAAATGTGGATTTCACTCCACTAAAAGAATTATCATATTTCATGTGTGTGTGTGTGTGTGTGTGTGTGTGTGTGTGTGTGTGTATCTTATATAATTAAGTTAATTCTTCAGGAAATGGTTAAATTTTTGAACTACCATATATGCCCTCATATAATATAAATATTAATAAATAAATTATTTCTATATGAGGATAAGAAAGTCAATACACTATATCATATTTGAAAAATTTGCAATACCTCCCATGAAAAAAGAAGAAGATTCCCTAAAATTAGGAGATAAATTGCTGTAACTTTTTAAATTTAAAAAAATAAAAGCCAATTGACATGTGTGGAGCACATGTTAAGGGGCTAGTATATATATAAAAGGAGAACTGATGAAGACGTATTTTATAACTTTATAGTTACCTTGGCTAAAATTTGACTAAGAAATGATTAGCATTGCTAAATATGCTCTTACAATTTCAAAAAGAATATCCTTTTTATTTAGCTTCTTTGCAATAAAAGCAGGACTTGGTAAGGTATCTTGGTTTGCCTACTTATGTGGGACGCAAGAAGACTGCTATATTCGAGTATATTAAGGAGAGGCTTGGTGAGAAGTAGAAGCTTTGGCAGGGCAAATTGCTTAGTGGTGCTGGTAAGGATATCTTAATTCGAGTTGTGGCTCAGGCTCTTCCTAACCATGCTATGAGTGTCTTCCAACTTACAAAGAATTTTTGTGAGGATTTGGAACAGATGTGTGCACGATTCTGGTGGGGTAGTACCTCAGATAAGCGTAAAATTCACTGGAAAAAGTGGGATGATTTATGTCATGCCAAAGAAGTGGGAGGATTGGCGTTCAGAAGCTTGTCTGAATTTAATATGTCTATGCTTGCTAAGCAAGCATGGAGGGTGGTCTCTAATCCGGAGTCTTTGGTGGCACAATTATATAAGGCGCGTTATTATCCTGAGGGTGATTTTTGGAATGCGACTGCGCATGCTTCACCTTCTTATTCTTGGCGTAGTATTTTTGCTACAAGGGATTTTATCCAGACTGGTGCTTTTTGGCAGGTGGGTAATGGACATAATGTCTCTGTGTGGAACGATGCCTGGATACCCAAGTTACCTGCTCATAAGCCTCTTGGTGCTTTAGTGAGTCAACATAATGTGAATATGGTGGATGAACTGATTTCTCCTCCAAGTAATTGGAATGAGAGCAAGGTGCGTTCCATTTTTACTCTTGAGGATGCAGAAGCAATACTTGCTATTCCTTTGAGCTCTAGACAACCAGAACACAGGTTAACATGGCATTTTGAGAGAAAAGGTATGTTCACTGCCAAATCAGCTTATTGTTTTGCTTTCTCAAGAAATGCTTCTACTCTTCCTCCTTCTGTTGTGGCTAATCAGCGAGTTTGGAAAAAAATTTGGAATGCTAAGATGCCTAGTTCTGCTAAGGTTACTGCATGGAAAATTTGTCATAATATCTTGCCTACTAGGGACCGATTAGCTTCTAGACATGTGGAGTTGGAGTCTCAGATTTGCGTTCTGTGCAATGCTGATACAGAGACAGTTATTCATATGTGTCGTAATTGTACTTTTACAAGGGATGTGTTTAGTACCAATGTTAGCATCAAGGGTTGTTGTCTAGGGACTGATTCTGATGATTTGGATGCCTTGAGTTCGTTGACGTTTTGCTCTGAGAAACTGTCAAAGACTGCCTTTGCTAAGCTTTTATTTTTGATTTGGGGAATCTGGAAAGAACGGAATGTTAGAGTGTGGGAAAACAAAATCACTTCAGCTTGTGATATAGCTCTCATGTCTTCTAGCAGACTTAGTAATTTCATCTTTCATAACTCAAAGCTACAGCGAGTTCAGAATGTGAGGAGACAATTGAAATGGAAAGCACCTCCTCAAGGATGGGTAAAATTGAATTTTGATGGTGCATATAATGGTGGGAATGGCAGAGCGGCTATTGGATTTCTGGTTAGGGATGCCAATGGTAATTTTGTCAGTGCAGTTGGGAAGGTAATAGACCATGTTCAATCTGCTGAACATGCCGAGCTATTGGCCTGTAGGGGAGCTGTAACATTTGCTCTGGAACAAGCTTTACAGCCTGTTATTTTTTAGACAGGTTGCTTAGTTGTGCAGCAACAGTTGACTCAAGCTAGAACTCCAAATACCTCATTCCTTGGGAGGCTCTATGAGGATATAGGTGACGATTTAGCACTTATGGTCAGTTCAAGAATTGTTCATGTCAGAAGGGAGGCAAACAAGGCTGCGCATGCTTTGGCAGCCTATGCTTCGGCACAAGATCAGAACTTCTTTTTCCTTTATGTTCCTTCTTTTATTCATACTGTAATTGATGCTGAAAAGCATGTACCCTGAGTTTGTGCTCAAATTCCAATAAAGTTTTAACCTCATTCAACTAAAAAAAAAAAAGCAGGACTTGAGTAATGCAATAGGTGTTTCCTTCTCTCCTCGTACTTGAATCTCGTTGCCATGAAACCACTCACTCAATATCAATTCGATCAATAGGTACATGTTGCATAAACAAAATTGTCCTAGCCACATAATGAAAGACCTTATTAGATTGGAAAAGTTTTTTTTTTATATATATTTTTTTTATTTAAGGAAAATGAATATAATTCATTACGATTTCACTGAGTCATTGGCAGTAAATTACAATCACCATCAGTTGTGCTATGCCTTTGCGGCCTACTGGGGCACAAACCCTAGCTAGATAGATTGGACAAGTTTGTTTGGTACATTGACATCTAAAATACTATTCTTTTTAAACATTTGTTGAAGAGATAAAGAATGAAATGAAAAAAAGAAAATAGAGTGAAATCTACCCTCCCTATTTTATAATCCACACTTCTTTTATTTTTTTTTAGTTGAAATTTTGGTAAAGAGACAAAATTCAAGTTACTAAAGACAAAATTTAGGTTACTAAAAAAAGAAATATAGAGTGTGAATTATAAAAGGAATGTGAATTTCACTCTAAAAAAAAAAAGGGGAAATTACTGGTCCCCCCTTTAACTTTTGGTGCGTCGACAGTTCAGTCCCTGTTATTCCAATTTTAACAGATAACTCCCCAAACATTCAAATTTCACACAATTTGATCCAAAATTACCATTTTACCCCTCACTTCCTTTTTTCACACACACACACATATATACATAGGGTGGTTCTAGTTGGACCTCCAAATTTGCTATTTGGACCTCACATACTTAGTACACCTCTAATTTACTTTTTAGAATACTTGAAAAGCTAAGTAGACCTCCTTATTTTTACCAAAACGCCCTTGAACATGAGATATAACAAGGGGGGTGAAATTTGCACCCCCATATTTGCAAACCACACCCATTTTCATTTTTTTAATACTATTAAAATCCCAAATTTTTTTGCACTTCCTAAAATGCCCTCAAAAGTCAGATTTTCTTCTTTTCTTTTTGGGTCTTTTCTTCTCTCTCTCCTCTCTCCCTCCCTCTTCTCCCAAATCACGACAACAATCTCCCTCTTCTCCATTGAAAATTGGTCATCTTCTCCATTCAAAAGTCAATTAACTCTCTTTCCTGTACACTGTTTATAAGGGGAACAGTTCCTGAGTGAACGCCCTCATTTGAGATTTTTTTGCAGTTCTGCCGCCTAGATGCTTCCATCGGTTTCTTCTTTTTTTGACAGCCGTATAACAAAGAGAGTGAGAGAGGGGTGGAGAAAGGGAATGGGTTCTGCTTCCGCATGTAGGCCGATTGAGGGTTATCAAAATGAAAATTAACTAAGAATTAGCGAGTGTGGAAGCGGAGGGATTTACATGATGTCCTGCAATAATGGAATTGTTACGCCATTTGCAGAGAAGAGTGCAGGCTTGCCATCGCTGTTGAGGTCAAAGAACAAGTCTCCTGTAAGTAGATTTCCTTGATTCTTCTCAGTTAGTTTATGAGTTCGTAATTTGGATTGGATTTCAGTTTTGATTTCAGTTGGGTTCTTTTTGCTCTTTGATTTCTGCTAATTTTATTCAATTGGGTATAGCATGAGAAGTTTAGGCATATTTGATCGAGTGAGCGATTGTGTATCACTGATTTCCTATTATAGTATGCATAATAGTGGCTTTTGGGCAAAATCATTTGGGTTCTACGGACAAAGAGAAAAAGAGACGAGACGGAAAAAAAAAAAAAAAAAAAAAAAAAGGGAGAAGAGAACAGGGGAAGAAGGGAAACAAGAAGAGATTTAGAGGAAGAAAGAAAAGGGGAGAGAGGAAGAACAAAAGAAAGAAAAGAAGTGGCTCTCCCTCTCTCTAGTTGAGCAACTAACTAAGACTGCACTTGCTATCACCAACCAAGGACCAACAAGATCACATTCCTACTACATTTTAGCACGATCTTACCATAGCAAGGTAAGAAAATATTATGCTCTTCTTTTTTATATGGCAAGGTCATGATAATGAAGGGTTCTTTATATTTTCTCTAATCTCTATATTGTGTTGGTAAAAAAAAGTATAGCTGGGCAATAAAAGATATGTCAAACAAATGTTCTTGGTCATTTACTCATGGGAAATTCATGGTAGAGGGACTGATTTGTACTATTTGTAACTGTTAATGCAGGGACTGGCTATGGTAATGCCACTTCTAAAGTTGCTGTAAGTAATCCAATTAACTTATTTGATAATTCCTGCACTTGATTTCTTTGTTGATAAAATTTCCAGCTACGGAAGTGTTTACACTGATATACTAATCCATTGGTTATTTATTTATTTATTTTTTCAATTAAGTAGAGTTTTCTTTCGTGAATGTCTTACATATTTAGATTATGACATGAGCCAGTATAAAATGAGGCAAAAACAAGTTGATGTCTACGAACAATAAATCTGTTTGGCAACTTTTATTGAAATTGTATTGACTCACTGTATGCATGTGGAATTCTTAGAAATACATAATTTCTGTAGAAATACCTTATTAGTGATTTGCTATTGTTTATATAATGTATTTTTATGCTTATTTCGAAGAAATTTGACATCCTTGGCTTTTGTTATTTTCCTATCTAAAAACAGGTTTTAGGAGGAATCAAGTCTGCCACATTATGGTGAGAAGCAATCTTCTGTGTGTATTTGTTTTGTGAGATCAATACAAAAGTGGGAGAGGGATTTGGGTTTTGATTACAGTCCGAAATTCTCAATTGTTGGTTTTTTCTTTTTTTCCTTTTGGATTTTGTTGTTTCAATTTTGAATTGTTCTCTTATTCTGATGTGGGGATATGTATTGGATTTGAATTTGCAGGTTTTTATTTGGTGGTTTGCATGAAATCTCATCTCAGCTTTCATCACCATTTGGCTGGATGCTGATGGATTTATTGCGGAAGAGCCTAACATGAATGTGGCTTTTGTTAGAAAAGACAAGGAACTTTTGATGCCTCAGTTTGACAAAATACCAAGTGGCTGCACGACTAAGAGAGTTTTGGCACTTACAGAAGGCCTGGTGAAGGAGGGTAAGCTTCGGGGACTGAGAGTCGAAAATGTGACTGTTGAGAAAGGGAAGAAGGCAGATGAGATGATGCTTATCGGCAGTGGAGTTTAGGGGTAATTCTTTACATTCTTCTTAGCAGAATACCACCATTTTGGGGGAGGACAAAGTCGAGCATATTTGATGCTGTTAGGACAGCTGATCTGAGGTTCCCATTTGATCCCTGGGATGGCATCACTAAATTAGCTAATGATTTGATTCAAGGAATTCTCTGTAAAGATCCTTCTAAAAGGCTCGCTGCTCACCAGGTTTTAGGTAGTTTAAGTAATGATTGCAGTAACAGAGTTTGCTCAAATGAACACATTCCTTGAGAATCTGAGATCATTCTAGCTAGCATCTGTAATATGATACGAGTTAAAGTTGAAAGTTTGGTGTAGTATGATTAGTACTTTGATATGAATTTTTTTTAAGGTTATCATGCCATATCTACCAGTGTACATGAAAGAGAGTTAATTGACTTTTGAATGGAGAAGATGACCAATTTTCAATGGAGAAGAGGTTGTTGTCTGGAGAAGAAAGAGAGAAGAGGGAGATTGTTGTCGTGATTTGGGAGAAGAGGGAGGGAGAGAGAGAAAGAGAGGAGAGAGAGAAGAAAAGACCCAAAAAGAAAAGAAGAAAATCTGACTTTTGAGGGCATTTTAGGAAGTGCAAAAAAATTTGGGATGAAATATTATTAAAAAAATGAAAATGGGTGTGGTTTGCAAATATAGAGGTGCAAATTTCACCCCCCTATAACAATTTGTTACTCTATTTTTTTTCTCTCTTCAACCATGAGAAGAAGAATGAATCAAAATCACATTATATTGCTCTTTTATGAGTAAGTCTCTCCTCCACAAAAATTAATCAGAGGGTTGGTTCTCGATCTTGATATGTTGTTGGAATCTCTTTGAATTTGCTAAAAGAAAGATTTCAAGGGTTTTTGGGTTAGTTTAAAAAAATTTCAAATCATATTGTTTTGAATTTATTTTTGTATTAAATAATGGGCCATGTATAGAAATTATTATTTTTACTTAAGTATTTTAGGTAAATTGTAAAACTACATAGGCAATATAAGGAAATTTTGAAGAAATTTTTTTTAAATGTTATATCTGATTGGAGGAGGTAAGAAGAGTATTTATTTATTTATTTATTTATTTATTCATTTTTCTCTCTTTGTCCTTATTTGTCTTTTCATATAACTTGACAAAGTCTATTAATAATTGAAAAAAGTTGGAGGTCCAAATATCAAATTTGGAGGTCCAACTAGAATCACTCATATACATATACATACATACATATATATATACATATATATATATATACATATATATATATATATATATATATATATATACAGATCCTATCTAGAGCGATGCCTCGCTTTGAAATTTCAGAGCGAGGTTAGGGTTTAGGGTCACTTTTCGGTTGCATATCCACATCTCGACCGTTCAGTTTTTAGGTACTAATGTATAGATCATCTCTGCAAAATTTCAGCCAAATTGATGATCTTTAAGGTATCTAACTCGCTTAAACCAATGGACGAACTGAATATGGCCAACCTGAACCGTACTAGCTGTAAGGCAGTTATCAATGCCTTAACGACTATCAATTTGGCTGAAATTTTGCAGAGATGATCTATACATTAGTACATAAAAACTGAACGGTCGAGATGTGGATATGTGACCAAAAAGTGACCCTAAACCCTAACCTCGCTCTGAAATTTCAGAGCGAGGCATCGCTCTGGATAGGATCTATATATATATATATATATATATATATATATATATATAGACACACACACACACACACATATACATTATATATATACACACACATATGTATAAAATTATACATATATTTATATATCTACATATACATATATATATATATATATATGTATACATATATATCTAATGTGTATACACACACACACACACACATATATATATATATGCATATGTGTATGTATATGTACACACACACATATATACATATAAATATATATAAAAAGAGAGAGAGAAGAATAAAAATATACACACACATATACATACATATATACATACATACATACATATATACTCACACTGTCACACACACACACATACATATATATATAAAGAGAGAGAGAAGAATAAAAAATATATATACATACACACACACACATATATATACATATGTATAAAAGAGAGAGAGAGAGAAGAATAAAACAAAAACAAAAAAAAATAAGTTAGGGGTAAAATGGTAATTTTGGATCAAATTGTGTGAAATTTGAATGTTTGGGGAGTTATCTGTTAAAATTGGAATAACAGGGACTGAACTGTCGACGCACCAAAAGTTAAAGGGGGGACCAGTAATTTTCCCAAAAAAAAATAAGCATGTCAATTGGATAAGATTGGATTGGAGTGGATCATATTAGATTGGTTGGATTGTAACATCTAAAGGCCAATGTATATTGAAATCATATATGAATTTGCTAACAATTAGCATTTTCGATCTGATGAAAGAACCAAATTTAAAATTTTCTTTTCTGATTGAAAGCCAGAAATTGGGACACATTAAATAATTTAGGAAGTGGTCTGAATCAATCAGACATCTTTGACATAAAATTTAAAGGCCATATTCTTTTTCCTTATCCATTTTTGTATGGTTGTTTATAAGTTGCCAAATGTTGAATTTCCCCTAATGAAATGAATGCTTCTTCATATATCAATTTGGCAACAGTGGGTAGTACTAGTCATGCTGATACAATCCAATTTTGTTGAAGCAAAACCATAAAGATGCAAATATCTTGTCTGAATTTCTCAATCACCATTTGTTAATTTTGTTATTTGTCATGTCTTTTATTGCCAGCACCAACACATGTTAGGTTTGGACCGCCTTACAAAATATCTATTGCTGAATTTGGAAAAATCAAAGAAATAAGAAAAAAGGAAATGGTTTTGTCATATGGTCAAGGATTCATATAATCCGTATTAAAGACGGGCTTTCTTTTAGAGTTTTAGGGTCCAACCTAATTTTTCAATATTGGGCATATTTTTGAAAAACAATAAGATAATGTTAAGTAACTCCAACAACTTCTCTATAATTTTTGTATTATAAAGGAAGCAAAAATCAAAGCTTTCCATAATTTTCTTATCAAACTCCAATAGATTCCCTATTTTACAGCAATCTCTAAAATGTCCATAATCCTTCCTTAAAATTTTAGAGATTTGTGTAAATTTAGGAAATTTTGTTTTCTCTTTCCTCACTATACCTAAAATGGGGATAGTTATAGGGAATCTGTTTGAGCAAAAAAAACTCATTTTTCCCTAAAATAGAGAAAAATCAAAATATGGGAAGCTATTGGAAGCAGTTGCTCTCCCCATATTTTGATTTTTCTCTATTTTAGGAAAAAATGAGTTTTTTTTTGCTCCAACAGATTCCCTATAATTATTCTCATTTTAGAGATAGTGAGGAAAGAGAAAACAAAATTCCATAAATTTACACAAATCTCTAAATTTTAAGGAAAAATTATGGAGATTTTAGAGATTGCTATAAAATATGGAATCTGTTAGAATTGGAGAAGAAAATTATGGAAAACTTTGACTTTTGCTTCCCTATTAGCGAAGTTGTTGGAGTTGCTCTGAGTAGTTCTAGGATCTCGAATATTTAATTCCAAATAATTTGATGCGTTGGAGTTCACATTTTGTATAAAAATCTCAAGCATCTTTGCTTCTAGCCTTCCACAATACCTAAAGCATCTCCTTACGTACGTTACTCTTTATTTTTTTGTTACCTTTGTTGGTAATCAAAACATGTTTAATTCTTACTTAGGTGGCAACTCTTTTTGTCAGCCCCATATGGGCGGGTTAGGTTATTTTCTCGTTGAATTATTAATGAATTGACATTTTTCTCAAAAAAAAAATAATAATAATATAAATTTGTCGCTCTTATGTTCAAAGTTCCTTTCCAAAAAAAAAAAAACTATGTTCAAAGAGCAGGTCAGATCGGTGATAGAGTCGTTGAGGAAGACAACGACAGGCTTTGCGACAGGAGAGCGAAGCTATGAATGCTAGGGGTGGTGGTTGAAACAATTTGGGTTCTCCACCTTGGGAGCGAAACCTTCCGTCCAAAGGTGCAAGCATGACAAAACCGACCTCTCATACAAGCAGTAGCGACTCTGGCCGTGATCGTGCACAATGCAGAAGAGGGAGTGCCCAAATCATTTTCGTGGCCCAACTCAAATGGGCTTTGGATACCCAGAATCGATGTGAATGCCTTTTGGAATTGGGCATGTTTGTGAACCAACCTAATGGGCTATGTTTTTGCTGCTCCAATGTGGGCTAATATAGAGCTAGCACACACTCCTTATTTCATATTTAGGATCCTGGTGATTTAAGTCTTTTGTATTTGACCTATTTATGTTTTGAATGTGGCTTATTTACTATGTTTCTTTTCATAGTGTATAGGCTCGCTTTTGAATAAGTGAGCACTAGTTGTCTAATAGGTGGTGCTAGCATATCACGTCATAGACTTGCCCATAAAGTTGGCAAGAGAATGCATCTATCCGTTCCATTCTGGCTTGAATTGAATGAAAATTGTTTGTTGATTAAAAAAAAAAAATCTAGTAATTTAAAAACGTAGTAAGGAGCATGTTAACATGTTTTTTTTTTTCCTCTATATAACTTAAGAGGTCATTTAAATTTTAAAGGATCCATTGAAGATGCTCTTACTATATTTTAGCATCAAATTTTTTTTTCTCCATCGGTTACAACTTACAAGCTATATTACACTCTCGAAAGATACCAATTATTGAACGATATTGTGTAAGGAAATCTCCAATGTCATCCCTTTTTATTTAATGAATAATGGAACCCATTTTCACAATATTTAATCTTAATTAGAAACCAATATTGATTAGCATCTCAAACTCACTCTCCAAGCAGATTATAAATTATAAGCAGAGGAAACGTGCTCGAGCAACTCGAGCAACACTCTTATCCTTACCTTACTTTAGAGAGATCAATTTGCAATAGACTCCGAACATGGACTACTGAAATACGTACTACCCAAGAAAAGATGATGGTGTTCTTTCATGACCCATCACTTCACTTTAAAATCCTATGTTTGATTTTTCTTTGTTAGCCTCAAATCATTAACAAAAGAAGGAAGCAAAAATGGAAAGCCGTATCAACTGTGTTCGCGTAACGCATCCCTGCAGAAGCCACATGCTAAGACGATCTAGAGTTCTAGACGACTAGACATGATGTTTAGCTACTAGCTAGCTTTCCATTCATTTGCTTATACACTTTTTTGGAGTTTTTGCCAACTTTTTCCAATGTTCAGGTCAGTTTAGGGATTAGGATAAAGACGTTGGTTACCAAACAAGAAACGCTAGAGAGTTTTGTACTTGGAAGAAAATTATTGGACGTGAGGTTTTGCATTTCGAAATGGTGCAGTAGCCAGTCCCCCAAGTACCAAGAAACCCAATGATAGGTTTCTTGGAAATATCCCAATTATTAGTTTTGGAAGAAGTTTTGTACATTCTGGCTTGGATCTTAGAGCAAGTTCATCCGTAGTCAAGAAAATGCAAAGTCGAGAAATCAAGAATTCGACCAGTCAAGTTACTATTTACTGGACATGGGTTTCCACCCGTTTTTTTTTGTTGACCGGTCAAGACTGTTCATTATTATATTTTTTAACTGTTCATTGAAAACAATTTTTTTGGGTGTAAGATGTTAGGAAAAATTATAGGGGGGTCTCGAAAATCGACTTTTTACACATACATAATTTGGGAAAACTTCCTTCATGAAAGTTATAGAGATCGTCGATACGAGTTCGTGCATATGTGGAATGCAAAAATCGGAGTTTGTATGAATTAGTTATAAATTTTTGAAAATTTTCTATAAATAGCAAAAATTTATGGTCCTTTTTCATAAGGACAGATTTTTCTTCTTTTCTTCACTTTCACCCCTGAAACTCTCTCTTCTCTCTCCTCCTCGTCTCCTCAGACCCGTCGGGTCCCGACCGACCCGACCCGAGTTTTCTGGCGCCGTCATGCGTCCTCTGGAAGCGGACCCGGGCCATACGGGCTCGCCTCGGCCCGCTCGTCCTCCCCACAGTGGTGCCTCACCTCACCACTCAGCCCAGAAGGAGATCGAAGGCCTTCCACAGCCGTGCGACATGACCCGGCCGAAATTCCAGTTTTCCGGCATCCTCTCGGCGACTGGGCATCAAATCCTGCCTAATTGCGGCGCCACGCGTCAACGTCTCGTCCTCCACTGCCTTACTTCAGCGCGTCATGCTTCATGGAAAGGAGATGACGTCAGCCACGTTATGCCCACAGCCGAGCTGGCAGCCCCTCACCCCCAGTCAAGAATTTAGTCATTTGGTTGCCTTTTTTTTTGGCCTCAGTCAAGAACTGCCAACAATTGACTGGGCAAAGCAAGACCGGTGGAAGCAAAAAATTCAGTTACCCGGTCAACACATCAGCAAATCCCTCCCTTTGCCCAGTCAAAGTGCAACCGCTGCACTTGCTCTTAGAGAGTTTAGGTGGAGAAAGTAGCTATAAGTGGAAAAGGGAATAAATCAACAATTAATTGAACCAAGCCTCATGATGAACTTGGATTAGGATCTAATGAATGATATAGCTTAGGTTAAGGGCCAGGGTAACAAACTAACAATTATTACAACCAAAAATTGCAGTAATTTACGATGGTGAAAGAAATTAATAGAGGTTGATTGCACTAGAGGCTGGCATTCGCTTCGCTCTGAAGTTGCAACACTAGTCAATTCCATTGATCTTTGTTGGACCTTGTTGGACAGACGAAGGCGAAATATCGTAGATGACATCAAGACTTTTGTACGCAATTGGTGTCACCAACGTACGTTTCCAACCCCGAGAGTGTAATGTGGTAGTTGTAGTTCATTGACATTGCTATATTCATCTTCAATGAGAATAATAGTCTTCAATATGGCCGAAATGACTTATGGAGTTGATTTAAGGCAAATTCTTTCTTCTTCATCTTAACGAATGGTTATGCTTTTAAACCAAAGAAAGGAATTGGTTTGGTTAAAAACGAATATGTATAAAGTGTTAAATATGCCTCGTGTTGCACCCTTTCCTTTCAAAAAAAAGAAAGAAAGAGAAAGTGTTAAATATATGGATGATGTAGACACTAGACACCCCTGCTGGGGTAAGAGTCTGGAGATTCTGTACAGACCTTACCTCCGTACAGGCGGACACTATTGGGTCTCAAAGTCGACTTGGATTTCGCCAAAAAAAAAAAAAAATCGATTTGGATTAGACGGTGGAACTAGTGATTAGATTTGGAACAGAAGTCATAAGTTTGGCAATCTTATTGTCTTCTCTTGAAGTGACAGATTAAAGTATATCTCTACTACTCTAAAGTGAAGTCCTTTTATTAAAAAAAATAAAAATAAAGTGAAGCCCTCAAAAGTTTCACCAAATTTTAAACTACCTTAATTACCCCTATCGAGTTAATTGAAACAAATAAATACAAGGATTATTATAATAATAAACAAAAGAAATAAATAAAGAGATAATTATGGAAAAGAGACGTGGATGGAAGCAGTATAGAATAGATAATTGTATTCATTTCAAATTCTCACGTCTACAAGCAAGTCGATAAATTGATAAATCAAAATTAATCACCTCATTTTATTTTTCACATGACTTTGTGAGTCCGTACGTACATCTGCACGGATATGATATTAGTGTATATAAATCTTACTCGTAATAATTTATAATAATTACACACTCAGGATCTTTGATTTATTTTCAAATTTTGCTATTAGCGACTTGGTCGGTCATTTTTGGATCACAAGGCTCTTACTAAGAAGAGTGAGAAGATATTTCGAATTTGAATATATCAACTATATGTAAATATATACATAAGACTTATAAAATTCTCAATTATTGATTTGAAAAATAATTTATTATATATCGCATCAATCAACGGTTATTAAAATGCTCGTGCACTAACACTGACTATACACGACTGATAATTTGAAAGGCGCAAAACAATCAGGGATAATACATAGTCATGATCTTAATTATTAGGGAAAAAAATTTGAGGCTTGGGCGTGAAAATTCCTGCTTAGTTTCACCAAAAAAAACAAAAAAAAAAAAAATCCCTGCTTAGACATATTCTGCAACGTCCAATCATAATTTTTAGAACAAGATCTGACCAGTACAGCTAGAAATCGCGAGAAACGACATTTACCTTCCAAAATGCCCGAGTTTTCAGACTTCTTATCTGTACCTACCAATGTTTAAAGAGTGTCATCTTAGCAGTAGCCGCCCCAGTCTATGCATATACTCATTAAAGATCGATGTCTAGCTAGGGACATTCATATGCATGGAGAAGCAAAGATCGATCTATTTTATCACAGTTAGGGTCCCATATCTCTGATATATCATCTTACATTAACTTTTGCCGACTTAAATAAATAGAGGGAAAATGAGGAGAAAAAGAAACAGGAAAGACCACTGCATTTTCCAGGAGGCATCTTCTACTATACTAAGAAAAAAAGTGGGTTCTCGAATTAGGGTTTAAAAAGTGACCCAAAAGAGATACGAAAGTTCTGAGAAAAAAAAAAAAAAACAATCATTCAGCAAGGCATCTCATCATTATGTTATGTAATGATGTTTGCATGAAATTCATCACAAAATTTGGGTGATGATATCTCGTTTCTGGAGGCCATGCTAGACCCATCTGACATTCTTCCTCTACTCTTCAAGATCTTTGCATTGTAATTAAGTTATATAGTT
The DNA here is from genome assembly GCF_958449725.1 of Rosa rugosa. Taxonomy (NCBI): domain Eukaryota; kingdom Viridiplantae; phylum Streptophyta; class Magnoliopsida; order Rosales; family Rosaceae; genus Rosa; species Rosa rugosa. Next base: position 6,648,140 of record NC_084824.1, on the reverse strand, counting down.
AGGGTTTAGAGTTTAGTGTTTAGGGTTATATATATATACAAGTTCTTAAACAATGTGTTCCTACCTAGCTAGAAATATTCTGACCAATAGTCAAACAAAATGCGCTGTGCACTCCAAGCTACACATACTGTAAACCATGCAAGTATTTAATCGTTGAATTATAATAAAGTAGAAATAATCTAGCTAGAACCATATGTACACGATCTACAATTTGTTTTTACATTTTCTAATATGAGATTTGCAACTTGTATTTGCACCTCAATTAGGAAGAACATAGATCAAATAGCTGTCGTCATTTGATTCGCTTATGAAATTCTAGTTTCAAAATTATGATTATGCACGTACGTACTCTTTAAGTGATCGTATTATGGGAAGTACCAACAATTGAATTACATAAGCCTCAAACGTGCTTCTCAATCTTTGATTAAAGGTCTAACTCCAAGTACTAATACTTTATTTATAATTATGAACATCTTCTAAAGCTCATGAACCCGGTCTTTGATTGAGGTTAAAGAATTCTAAAGCTCTTGTAAGGAGATCTCGAATCCCCAACTCCCATACCATGTTGGTGTTGCCATGGATGGGATTTGCTTGCTTGGTTTTGGCTTTCCCAAAAGAAGAGCCATGCCAACCATGAAGGCATGTACCAACTCCAACCCTAAATATAATATGTGATCTTATACTAGGACATAATTTAATTCTAACCTTTATTGTATGCAATTCACATACCATGACACCAATCAATTCGCCCCAATGGAAGGGCACGACATTACACGTGGCAATGACCCATTAGCCTAATTCTTGGCTCCCTCATAATCTAGTTTTTTTAGATTAACTCATAATCTAGTTGGATAGAAATTGTTTTGAAGGAATCTAATCCCCTCTTTTCTTAATATATAGGGCGTTAGCCTCAAGCCTGCAGGTCTTATTTTCTTTGTCTTCTCCTTTGGACCATCCCTTTACCCTATTTCACATTTCTTCACATACTTTATACATGCATAATTTCCCGTCTTCGTGTCAAGAAGGTAGTTTTTTCATTCTCTTAAGACCTACTTAAGCAATCATTTTCATCTCTTAATTACCCAATTTGTCAAAGCTTGGGATTAAGTAATGCAGCATATATTTTAGACTTTTAGTACGTATACTAATTTTTTTGGGGTCAAAAGTACGTATACTAATTAGGCTTCAGTTTTTGGAGTAAGTAGGTTAGGGTTTTAGAAGGCAACTAGAATGCGTGCCCGCGCGTTGCTGCGGGTGTTCAAACAAAATTTGCAAGTTTGCAACTAACATTACCATTGATATGGATGTTCTGATAATGTGCAAATATACAATACAACTGCTGTTGACACAGCTTGTCAAAAATATATTGTTCTACTTATAGGCTAACTTAGTTACATTTGATGGGTCTGCTGAGAGGAGGTGTTGATGTTCGTCACCACATATCAGTGGAGGTTCTTCAAAATGGTGCTTCCTCTAGTTACATTACATTTATACCAAAAGTGACAACAGTTGTTGAAGAGTTGTTAGCCTAGCCAAAAAGGTGTTACGTAGTTGTGGAGGTTGTTCAAAAAGGTGTTTCATTCATTTGTATTTACACGAAATGCAACATGACACTTCAATCTATTTTTTCTTTGTTCAGAGTGTCTGGTGTTGAGGCCGCTGATTCAATGCTTGTTTCTGTATCACTGTGAAAGCAAGAAGTTATGAAAAGTGTGAAAGAATTTATGAGTGGAAAAATGGAGTTGAAATGTATGTAGTTGTTACCAGCGGGGTTTTTTTGTCTAGATTGGTAGCAAACAATTGTTTCTTGCTTCTATCAAGCAATCTTTTTTTTTCATACAGTGGATGAGCTGGTGTGTTGGTACCTGGTTGATGATCTGTGTCTGGAAAGATTCCCTTGACTATGAAGTCGTTTGTGTCAGTGATTTGGATTTGGAAAACATGGAATTGCCCCCTGTGTTTGTAATATCTCTGGTGGTAGTGTTTCTTATGGTACATAGGGGCATTTGTCTAAGAGTTCTTTGCAAGTTATTCCGAATAACTGTTTAGCTGGTTTTCCTCTAAGCTTTAATGTGGCTTCACTGTTTGGATCTTCAATGGTGACATGAAGTCTATAACTGTCAAATTAAGAACAATCATTGTGTCATTCAAAACCTGTGAAGAAGTTTATATTTAGAATTTAAAAGAGATAGTAGACAGATGAATACGAAGAAGTTAGGATTTTACCATGGAAGAGGTATTTGCATACTATGGTCTTGACAGATTCGTAGATCACTATTTTTCTTCACTGTTAGTTGTTTGTAGCACTCTGGACATGCCTCATACCACCAGCCTTCATGTGCTGAGAATGTGCAAATGGAAGCCTTGCAGTAGACTAACTGATTCTGCATTAGAACAAAAATGTATTAGAAATTTGAACAGTTCTTGTGACTTATTTGTAATGGTATGTATTTAGACTTACAGAGTTTGAGTTTTCTACCTTGTAATTTTGTGGATTAAGCTTATTCAGCTGGTACACTGTGGTCTTGTTAGAAGGCAAAGTGTGGGGGATTCCATTATTCTAAAGTTTAGGTCACTGTGATTGCAAGTCCCAATGCCAACTAATAATGACATGAGAGAAAGAGAGAAAGGGACAGTCCATCAATGGTATAGGCCACACGGTACTAGAATACCAGGAAGTTCTGCAGAATTTTACCTTTGATTTTTCTAACATTCATGGATGACCTCTTGGTGAGCCTTGTCAATGAAGATGAAGAGCTCATAACTGATGGGTCAACCCTCAAATTGTGAGGAGCATTCCGGTTTCCAGAAGCATGAGAATTGATGGCCATATACATTATTAGAGCATATTTTACTTTTTACTTCAGATAAAACATTAATATTTGATAATTTCAACTATACGCTACATAAATAAAGAACTTATTTACTTGGTCTGTAATTATTTTATTCATCGACGGTGTAAATGACCAAACACTTATGAGATGATCTCAATATTTGATATTTATAATTAATATTTTTATTAATAATATATTTAATATAATCTAACTATTTATTTATGTCGGTGCAACGACGTGCACTGAATAAAAATATTAATAGTCTAGATTTTTCTGATAAGACGGTCAAGTTATCCCGATGAAATAGCCTAGATTTTCCCACACAATAATGCAAACTGCTTGAACAGATGGATTAGTTTCTTAATCTATTAGTCCCATAAAAAATAAAGTGTGAAAATGAGCTCGATTTTTGGTCTCTTGACCAAACAAACCCAACCCCATTAAAGATCTTATTAAGCTCGCCTCCCAAGGTGCAATGAAGGACAATGCAATAAGATAAAGGAAAACCCCCAAGCAAGAGTTGGCAATGTCAGTTTGCTAGCTCAATGGAATAATTATTGGCTTAAACAACTACAATTATGCAACTTGAATTAATACAACAAGGTTAAAAAATCTCAAAGAGAGTTAAAAAAGGTGAGGGGGAGGTCTCTTTTAATATTTTACAGTAGCAGTGGCGGTGGTTAATCATCAAGAGCTCTCTTTTTTATGTAAGCGTGGGTATAAAAGCAGGACGTCTGCTGTTACTCATCTCTTTCACTCTCTCTAAAAGGAACCCATGTTCCTGGTTTCTCTCTCTCTACAACGTTAAAAGCCATTGCTTTTATTCACAGGTTGAGATTTTCTCCTCTCTCTCTTTATTGGGTGTGTGACAGTGAAGTCTAGCAGAGCTGAAACAAACAGAGCAAGAGGGGGTTTCAACTTTGAACAGAGCCACCCAATTTCAATAGTAAAAAGCTTGAATGGAGAGGGCAGAGTACCAAAAGTAGACACAGAATCTGAATTGGGTATCTTTCTCTTAACCCCTTTTAGTTGTTGGGTCTCTCTCTCTCTCTCTCAATTCCAGAGCTGGGTCTTACTGCTACTCTGACTAGGGTTTTTGAATGAGGGGTAGTATTTATTACTCTGAAATCAATGTTCTTTGTTTTTAATTGACTGCCTCACCAGACTTTTTACCAGCTCCTTGTTTGAACTGTCTTTTTTAGTTTCTGTCTCGGGAGGGCTTCCCTTTATGAATCTTGGTACACTGCAACTACAAAGTTTCAGTCTTCCACTTTGGAAATGGTAGCTTCTGCTAAGTTGGTGTGATATTTCGTACTCTTTCTACTGCTACATGGCTCTCCTTTCACTGTTTTGGGGTTCTTCTGCTCATTAATTAAAGGGGACAGCTTCAACACTAAAAGTACATCATTTCTTTACTTGCTGAAATTTCTTCTGAGGTAAATTTCTGAGATACCCTGCTTGGAATTTCTTCAGTTTTCCAGTTTAAATTCCAGACTTTGGGTAATTGGGGTTGAATTTGGTTGTAAAGTGTCTATCTTTGGGGTATACTAGTATAAGTTGTACGTTATCTGAGTTGAATTCTACTTTGCTCTAGGTTTTTGATCCCTATTTGACCTTATTGAGCCACTAGGGTGTTAATAGGGGGTGTTCTAGTTTTTGGTGTTGTTGAGGGGAAGAGATGGATATGAGTGAGAAAGATAAATTTGAATTGGAGAATAGGAATGAGGAGCCTATGAATTATTCACCTTCTATGACCTATGGGTTTGGTGGCTCCAATCTCACAAATGCATCTATGGGTTTGGTTCCTGCTGGGAATTCTATGGCAGATAGTAAAGAGGATCTGATTGGTTCTTCTTCACAACCCTCTGCTTCAATGGTGGAGTCATTTAGCCAAGCGCTTTGGGACCACCCAACCAATGCACAAAACATGGGTTTTTGTGACATTAATGGTCAGACCAGTGCAAGCACTTCAAACACAATGGGAATTAGAAAAGGGATTCCTGCCTCTTTGAGAAGTGGGATTGATAGACCACTTGATATGTGTTGGAACCCACCAAATTCGATGTTGAAAGGGGGAATTTTCTTACCAAATGGGCCGGCAGGGATGCTACCGCAGAGCTTGTCTCAGTTTCCAGCTGATTCTGGGTTCATTGAGCGTGCTGCTAGGTTCTCGTGCTTCAATGGTGGGAATTTTAGTGATATGATGAACCCTTTTGTTGTTCCTGAATCGATGAGTCTTTATTCTAAGGGTGGGGGAATGATGCAATGGGCTGTGGCAGGCCAGGGGCCTAAAGCAATGTCCAGCAATGAGCTCAATCAAGTAGGTGATGCTTCGAACGAGGTTTCTTTGCCTATTGATCATGGGGCAACTGATGGGAGCCCACTTAAGAATGAGAAGAAAAGTGAGAGTCTTGTGAAGTCTCATGATGAAGCAAAAAATGCAATGGATGGGTCTGGTAACGAGTCTGATGAAGCCGATTTCAGTGGTGGTGCGGAGGAGCCGTCTATGATGGAGGGTACAGGGGTAGGACCTTCTTCTAAGGGCTCTAAGAAAAGGAAAAGGAGTGGACAGGTAAACCATCATTTTAAGCATTTTGTAAGACATGTGAGAAGTGCCTCATTTCTTTTATTTCTTCTATATTAACGTCATGTATCTTTGATGGCAGGCTAATGAACTTGATCAAACCAAAATAGCTGCACATCAATCCGTTGAATCAACAAAGGATGATACTGAAATGGTACAGAAGGGAGCTTCAACTACCAACAAGACTACTGGAAAACTTGTCAAACAAGGGTCTCAGACGTCTGATCTACCAAAAGAAGAATATATTCATGTTAGGGCTCGAAGAGGCCAAGCAACAAATAGCCATAGTCTTGCAGAAAGAGTAAGGTTTTAAGTGGAAACATTAAATAAACATTATATGGGTGTTTGAGTTGGAGTTGATTGATTTTTGCAAACAGGTCAGAAGGGAGAAGATCAGTGAGAGGATGAAGTTTCTTCAAGATCTTGTACCTGGATGTAGCAAGGTTGTTTTTGTTAAAATTAAGAGTTCAAAAATGAAATTTCACTGATTTTCACCTGAAAGCTGTCTAGTTCTATTAATGACAATCAAAAGGTTTTTGTCAATTTGTAGGTAACTGGGAAGGCAGTGATGCTGGACGAAATCATTAACTATGTACAGTCATTGCAACGGCAGGTTGAGGTATGGAAGTGATCTACTTTTCTTCATGTGTATCTAGTGTGGTCTTCCTGTATCTTGGACTGGGGCACCCCATATTTGATTTTAACAGTGACCTATCCTCTCTGTAGTTTTTGTCAATGAAACTTGCAACAGTGAATCCACGATTGGATTTAAACATTGAAAGCCTCCTGGAAAAAGATGTAAGTGTTTGCCTATGTATATCTTTCAATTCTTCCTCAGTAGCCTCGTCAGATTCACCCTTACACATTCTACATCTCGCGATAGATCCTTCAGTCACGAGTTGGACCTTCATCTTCGATGGGATTTTCTCCGGATATGCATATTGCCTATCCTCCACTTCATCCATCTCAGTCGGGACTTATTCAAGCAGGCCTTCCTGGGATGGGGAGCTCTTCTGATTTGCTTCGAAGGGCCATGGGTTCCCAAATGGCACCTATGACTGGAGGATTCAAGGAGCCTTCCCAGGTAGATTTCAAATGATGGCTAGAATGTGTTACAGGAATTTCTTGCTCAACTCATGAATACCCCATACACCATATACACTTATATGATTTTCTTTGCCTCTGCTTTTAGAGTCTAAAACTTTATGACTGAACTTTCATAATATATTTTTTTGCTACAGCTACCAAATGTGTGGGAGGATGAGCTCCAGAATGTTTTCCAAATGAGCTATGGAACTGGAACTCCCTCCAATAGCCAAGATGTCGATGGTATTGTGACATTTGTATTACATACGAGCATTTTCCCTTTGATATCTCTGAAGTTTCTTGACCTAAGTTCAGTGCTAAATTTGCAGGATCTGGGACACCAGGCCAAATGAAAGTTGAACTTTGACTATACGATTTCTATTTGACACAACACTCATACGGCCCGCATATATGCACATTACTACCTTGATGAAATAACAATCATCATGATATTCCTTCTTCGTATCACCAAGGATGATTAAGATACCCTCTCAACATTTACCGCAGGCTCTACCAGTTAAATTTGACGCCTCTGGCTGAGAAATGTAATGCAGAAGCAGATGACATGCTGAACAATGCTTCCTATGCGGAGAGGTGAAATTTTTTGATCGGTGGAGCGGTATTGTTGCTCTCTGGTTCAACTGACTTTTGTGGATCAATGATGTATAGAGATTGAGAGACTAATGGGGTCCTTGTTTCTTGGGGATAAGAATCTTGGTGATGCTTTTGTTCAGTTTAGAATTTAGAGTAAGAAGCTGTTTGTGTCGATTAATTCTGTATCACCAAATGTAATGTAATCTTCTCTTGTCAGCAAGTTTGCTTTTGGGTCTTGCCTCTAATTATGATCAAGGTGAGGCTGTACATTTCTTCCCCACACCCGTCATAACTGCTAATAAATAATCATGGTTCACAGACCTGGGTTAGCGTCTGTTAATTTCACCACAACTACCTAAGATTTGGCAAAGATTCCGTTTTGTATGGAGGTACATAATTCATCAGTCTCCCATCTGTATTTGTGAACCTCCAATCCATCTGCGACGCTAATGTCTTATTACTTTCCATTGTTGTAATAGGAGAAGATTATTTTAGATTCTTAGTCTTAATTATACATAATATTAAGGAGATTGCCTTGGCTCAGATTATTTTAGAACCGTTTCTCTTTTTTATTTTGTCTTCTTACCCCTCAAGTGGTTCTAGTTGTCTTGAATTGAGTGACTAGATTAGAGTTCGAACCGTTTTTTTTTTAATTGAATTTTGTCTTCTTAGTTCTTACCTTCCAAATGGTTCTAGTTGTCTTGAATCGAGTGATTAGGTTAGATCAAGTATTTTTTCGTTTGTAGCTTTGCATAGCCCTTCATCAGCCAAGGCAATTTACTAATGCCTTCTGTATAATAATCTCGTTGACATCTATTGAGAACTTGCGACGAATTGGTGTTAACTCAGTGGTTATAGCACCCACTACCTAAGATTCAGGTCTTGGGTTCGAGTCACCATGGGGTAGGAGTGAAATTCTTTGATCCTCTTTAGTGAAAAAAAAAAAAAAAAAAAAAAAATCTATTGAGAACTTGCAAAGCAGAAGAAAAATGGTGGCCATCGGTGACTGTATAAGTGAGTTAAAAGCGTTTGATGATACAAAAGCCGGTGTGAAAAGTCAAAATATAACAAGAAACAAGAGACAATTTTGGCTGAATAATTCTATATTCATTCACCTTACAAGAATGAATTATATACAAATTACAATTGTGCTTAATAAGACAAGTACTATTCCTAAGGTAAGTAGTAAATCAAATAATACTACAAATATTACAGATCACAGAATATTACAGAATATCTACATAAATAAGGTAAGTATGACTCACGCCAACACTGAGAGTTGGCGCATACAGATCACGAATGCCCAACTTGTCAAGTGAGTCATGAAATGCCTTACCCGATACTGCCTTAGTGAGAACATCAGCCAACTGTTCTTCTGAGTGGACAAATGGAAAAGAGATAAGCTTAGCATCAAGCTTCTCTTTAATGAAATGTCTGTCAACCTCAACATGCTTAGTTCTATCATGTTGTACTGGGTTGTGAGCAATATCCACCGCTGCCTTATTATCACAATACAAATCCATGGCTCGTTTGGGTTTAAATCTCAAATCACGAAGTAAATTTCTCAACCAAAGTAACTCACAAACTCCATGAGCCATACCTCTATACTCTGCTTCAGCACTCGACTTGGCCACAACCTTTTGTTTCTTACTTCTCCAAGTAACAAGATTACCACCTACAAAAGTGAAGTAACCAGAAGTGGATTTTCTATCCGTAACACAACCTGCCCAGTCTGCATCTGTATAACCACTAACATCCAGATGATTATGCTTTGAAAACATCAAGCCTTTTCCAGGTGCAGACTTTAAATACCTCAGAATATGGATCACAGCTTCCGTATGAGTTTCACTTGGATTATGCATGAATTGACTCACAACACTAACTGCATATGCAATATCTGGCCGAGTATGTGAGAGATAGATTAATCTGCCAACTAACCTCTGATAGCGAGCCTTATCTGTAAGAGTTTGATTAGGGTACTCAGCCAGTTTATGATTCTGCTCAATAGGAGTACCAGCAGGTCTACAACCTAGCATTCATGTCTCTGTCAACAAGTCAAGCACATATTTTCTCTGACACAAGAAAATTCCTGAACTCCCCCTGGCGACCTCAATCCCCAAAAAATATTTAAGAGCACCAAGATCTTTCATCTCAAACTCTGATGCAAGCAGGTCTTTTAATCTTTCAACCTCCTCTGAATTATCACCAGTAATTATCATATCATCAACATAAATAATCAAGGCAGTTAATTTACCTTCACGGCGTTTCAGAAACAATGTATGGTCAGAGTTACTCTGTTTGTACCCAAAACGACGCATAGCTTGAGAGAATCTACCAAACCAAGCTCGTGGTGATTGTTTGAGTCCATACAAGGACTTATTCAACTTACACACAAATCTTCCTCTTGTGCTTGCCTCATATCCTGGTGGTAGATCCATGTAGACTTCTTCAGATAGCTCTCCATGTAAAAAGGCATTCTTCACATCAAACTGTTGCAAAGGCCAATCTAGATTAGCTGCTAGAGACATCAACACTCGAACAGTATTAATCTTTGCTACTGGAGCAAAGGTCTCCTCATAATCCACGCCATATGTTTGAGTATATCCCTTTGCAACAAGTCTTGCCTTATATCTGTTCACTGAGCCATCTGTATTGTGTTTGATAGTGAACACCCATCTACATCCAACAACTCTCTTTCTTTGTGGAGGTGGCACCAACTCCCAAGTATTACTCTTCTCCAATGCCTCCATCTCTTCATTCATCGCTTGACACCATTTGGGATCCTTGAGAGCATCCTGCACTTTACTGGGAACACATACAGAGGATATTTGATTCATAAATGAAGCATGGGATTTGGATAACCGATGGGTGGATACAAAGTTAGCTATGACATACTTAGACTTAACATCTAAACTTGGTTCATATTGACGAGGTGGTTTACCACGGGTAGACCTAGGAGGCAAAACATACACACTATCACTATTATTAGAGTTAGAAGAAACACCACTAACCTCAAGATTGGGACGCTCCTCAGGGATTGGTTGACAAAGGTTATCTGTATCTGAGAGGGGTGCAGGAGCTTGGCCTTCTTGGACTACTAAATTTCGGTCATCGTGTTCTAGTTCTGCTGGCGATCGATTGTCAGGAATGGAAGAATAGATTGTTTTGCTACTGGGAGCTTCTGCCTCGCTGAACGATCGATCGCCAGGAATGGAACGATCGATCGTTTGGCTACTGTCTTCTTAAATTACCATGTCTGGTGATCGATCGCTGGCATTCTGGTGATCGATCATTGGATCCGAAATTACATGACCATCATCTTCAATTGGCCGTGAATCATCTTCAATTGGCTGAATATTAATCCCACAAGACTTCTCTTCCAAAAAAGTGTGTTTCTCCCCCTGAAGTGAAGGATTGGTGGAAGAAAAATAACATGCATCCTCATAAAAGGTGACATCCATGGTAGCATAAACTTTCTGTGTAGGAGGATGAAAACACTTGTAGCCCTTCTGATTAACACCATAGCCCACAAATACAAACTTTAATGCCCTGGCATCGAGTTTGGACCGTTGATTCTTAGGGACATGGACAAACACTACACACCCAAAGACACGAGCAGGAAGATTAGAAAATGAAGGGACAGACACATGATTGGAAAGGGCAGCATAAGGGGTTTGACCATTGAGAACAGAAGAAGGTAGCCTATTGATGAGATGGCAAGCAGTGAGAATTGCATCTCCCCAAAGATACTTAGGCATATGAGCACTAAATAGAAGAGACCGAGCTATGTCAAGAACATGACGATTCTTTCTTTCTGACACCCCATTTTGTTCAGGGGTTTGAGGGCAAGTAGTTTGATGAACAATCCCATAAGAATGAAAGAATTGGTGAAACTGAGAATTGACAAACTCCCCCCCATTATCAGAATGAAAGACTTTAATATTGGCTCCAAATTGATTTTGAACAAGAGCAAAAAATTCTTGGAAAGCAGAGAAAAGTTCATATTTGTGTTTCAATAAAGAGACCCAAGTAAGACGGGTATAATCATCGATAAACAAAACAAACCAATGTTTGCCAGACAAGGTTGACTCACGGGAAGGTCCCCATACATCAGAATGAATAAGCTCAAAAGGAAAAGAACTCCTAGTAGTACTCAAAGGATAACTAGTACGATGACTTTTAGCTAAGACACATGACTCACAATGCAACTTAGACTCATCAATGCCCAGAAACAAGGATGGCATAGATTTCTTCATGACACTAAAGGAAGGATGTCCCAATCTCCGATGCCATAGCCATAATTCTTCAACTTGATTAGTAACCCCAGTTGAAATCAAAGCTGCTTGGACTGCCTTCTCCGGCTTCATTCCGGCGAACATGCAATCCAGATGAAATAGTCGACCCCTCAGATAACCCCTGCCGATTATTTCCCTGGTGAGGAGGTCCTGAAAAATCACATACAAAGGAAAAAATGTTACAGAACACCGAGATTGAGTATTAAGCTGAGGCACATATATGAGATGATGAGAGAGATCAGGGACATAAAGAACATTATGTAGTGTCAAAGAAGGAGTGAGACGAACAAACCCTATGCCTAAAACATGAAAAGAATCACCATTGGCATTGACAACAGAGGAAATAGAAGGAGGATTGAGAAAAAGGAAGAAACTACGATCATAGGTCATATGGTCAGATGCTCCAGAATCAATTATCCAAGTATTGCCACCAGTAAAGCTAGAAAATTTTAAAGCAATTCCAATCTTACCATTACCACTGCGACTTACTGATGCGGTATCCTTACCAGCCAAGTTGGTGTGATCTGGTTCTGTCACCGCATAGTAATCTTGGTCTTGAACAAGATGAACAACAGCCTTTCCCTTGGGTTTGTTGTCCTGAGGTCGAGGCCTATCAAAGTAGCCTGTTGGAAAACCAACCAACCTATAACAATTTGCTTTGATGTGGCTTGGATTCTTGCAGTAGTTACAAGTCAGATTTGAGGAGAACCCGGGAGGAGGACCTTGAGGAGAGGGACGCAGAGAAGAAGGAGGCCGATTGCCTAAGAGTGACCGATTACTTGAGGAATTGGATGGCTTTGATTGTATTGCAAGGCCTGCAACTTCTGAAGTAACTGCTCTAGTTCCAGCCCTCTGGGTCTCATCTTTGCGAATATAAGCAAAGGCTTGCTGCAAGGTTGGTGTGGTAGTCTGGCGAAGTAATTCGCTCCTTGCATTCTCAAATATTGGATCTAGGCCAGCCAAAAAAACATGAACTCTCATGAGATCTTGCTCCTCCTTATAAATCTTGACATCATTCGGGCACTTCATGCGACATGGACGCATCTGATCAATTTCTTGCCAAATCCCCTTTAGTTTTGCAAAATACATGGCAACTGGTTTTCCATCTTGTGTCATACGGGCGGCTTGAGTGCTCAACTCATAAACCTCGGCAAAATCTGTTCCGTTAAAATGGATCTCCTTAAGGCTTTCCCAAATTTCTTCAGCTGTATTACATCCCATAATCATCTGTGAAACATCTTCAGTCATGGATTTGTAAAGAATAGAGGTTACCGAGCCATTTGCAGTCTTCCATTTTGAATAATTGTTGGCTGCAATTGGTGGTTCAGCAATTGAACCATCAACATAGCCCACCTTATCGATTCCACAGAGGTAAGCCTCCATCATCTTCTTCCAGGTTCGGTAATTAGAGCCATTGAGCTTGACACCTCCATAACTTCCAGTTGAATCATCTTTAACGGATACAGAAATTTGGTTGGAACCATGAGACGTCTCACCATCTCCATCTTGCTTGATTACGGTCGAAACATCTTGATCTTTAGCCATGGTGAATACGCAGCGGAAGAAAAAACAACAAAGTTCTTGGAAGTATAAGAAGGCAACGGTGATGAAAGGATCAAAGGACAAGGAACAAATCCAAGCACAATGAACAACGGTCAAGGATCAAAGAACAATGAGTCAGAGTCCAGGATCGGATCTCCGCTTTGATACCAAGTCAAAATATAACAAGAAACAAGAGACAATTTTGGCTGAATAATTCTATATTCATTCACCTTACAAGAAGGAATTATATATAAATTACAATTGTGCTTAATAAGACAAGTAATATTCCTAAGGTAAGTAGTAAATCAAATAATACTACAAATATTACAGATCACAGAATATTACAGAATATTTACATAAATAAGATAAGTATGACTCACGCCAACATGAAATGACTGGTGGATGCAGGCATCACAAGAATCCCGCGCATTTTCCACTCTAGATCACAACCAAGTGTTGATAAGAGGGAGGGAAGTGACGGTGGTGTGCCAAGACTCAGCTTTACGAGCTGAGGTCATAGAGAAAATTCGACATGCGTGTGAGAAATGGGGTTTCTTTCAGGTAGTGAATCATGGAATTCCTGTAAATGTTTTGGATGGGGTGATTCGAGGAATGCGAGAGTTTAATGAGCAGGATAGTGAGCTGAAGATCGAAAGAGTTTGTATACAAGGACTCCCGGGAAGAAAGTGTATTATCTGTCTAATCATGATTGATCCAGGCTTCATCAGCTGACTGGAGAGACACACTTGCCTGTTCTCTGGTTCCTAATCCACCCAAACCAGAAGAATTACCGTCAGTATGCAGGTAATTAAGGCTTCATCTACATATAGCTCTAGCCTTGACATGAGCAATTGTTCTTACATATATATGCCAGATATCATGTTATATATATATATATATATAGTTTCACTTGATAAAGGTACTGTATGAGTTACGTAACCTGATAAGCTGGAGTTGGAGTTGGAGTTGCAGAGATACAGTGAAGGATTTGGGATTAACCTTGTTTGAGATACTGTCTGAGGCTCTTGGGCTTAATCCCAACCATCTTAAAGACATGAACTGCGCCGAGGGCATTCTTCTCATTGGTAACTACTATCCAGCATGGCCTGAGCCAGAATTAACTTTCGGCATTGGCAAGCATACTGATTTTACTTTCGTCACCATTCTTTTGCAAGACGAAGTAGGCGGTCTTGAAGCTTTGTATGAGATTCCCCCATGCATGGAGCTCTAGTTGTCAAGGTTGGAGACATTGTTCAGGCATGTCCATTGTTTTTACCTTAATCTTCTGTTGTTGTTTTTTCTCAGACAATCTGACATGGATGTTATGTTGCAGACCATGGAGAGATGAACTATTAGAATATTGTCGAGCATCCGGTTATAACTTATTGGCTGCGTTGGTTAATTTTGTTCAGGTCATAACAAATGACAAGTTTATTAGCGCGGCTCACAGAACTAACATAGGGTGGTAAGTTTTTTTGGATTTGAGGGGAACCCGAAAGTTTTTGCACCAATTAAAAAAAAAAAAAAAAAAAAAAAAAAAAAAAAAGAGTTGTTATCAGAAGAGAATCCCCAAATCTACCAAGAAGTTGATATTAAAGGATTATGTAATTAATGTTATAGTTTCTGCTCGCCTTTGCCGCCAAATGTCTGGCTCCTCAAACCACTACTGTAACCTCCTCAAGCTCTGCTGCCAATCCGCAAACCACCCACAAGCAAAGAAAATCCACTCCCACATTATCAGAACCTTGCCGAACCCCGAGACCTTCCTCCTCAACAATCTCATTACCGCCTACGGCAAACTCGGCAACTTAACATACGCCCGCCACGTGTTCGATCAAATGCCTCACCCAACTCTTTTCTCATGGAACTCCATTCTCTCCGTCTATTCCAAATCCCGCCGTGTTTCCGAGATGCAAGACGTCTTTAATCGGATGCCGAGCCGTGATGGCGTGTCCTGGTGTTCGTTTATTGCTGGGTACGCCGGGTGTGGCTTGGTTGCCGAGGCCGTTAGGGTTTATGGTTTGATGTTGAGGGACGGAGCTGGTAATTTGACCCGGATTACGTTTTCCACACTGCTTGTGCTGACTTCGAATCGCGGGTGTGAGAAGCTGGGGAGACAGTTTCATGGGCACATAGTGAAGTTTGGGTTTGAGTCGTATGTGTTTGTTGGCAGTCCTTTGATTGATATGTACTCGAAAGCGGGGTTGCTTCTTGATGCAAAGCGGGTTTTTGAGTTGATGCCGGAGAGGAATGTGGTTATGTACAATACACTTATTACTGGCCTTTTGAGGTGTGGATTGATCGGAGATGCTGAGTGTTTGTTTGGTCACATGCCTGAAAAAGACTCCATTTCGTGGACCACAATGATTACCGGACTCACGAGAAATGGTGCAGGCAGAAAAGCACTTGATAAGTTTAGAGAAATGAGGTCGGAAGGTTTGGGGATGGATCAATATACGTTTGGTAGCGCATTGACTGCGTGTGGGGGACTGTTGGCTCTGCAGGAGGGCAAGCAAGTTCATGCTTGTATTGTTCGGACTGATTTTATGGATAATATCTTCGTCAGTAGCGCTCTTGTTGACATGTATTGTAAGTGTGGAAGCATAAAAGCTGCAGAGACAGTTTTCAGGAGAATGAGCTGCAAGAATGTAGTATCGTGGACTGCCTTGCTTGTTGGTTATGGCCAGAATGGGTACAGTGAAGAAGCTGTTAGAGTTTTTTGTGATATGCAGAGAAGTGGGGTTGAACCAGATGAATATACCCTGGGAAGCTTAATTAGCTCGTGTGCTAACTTAGCAAGCTTAGAAGAAGGTGCCCAGTTCCATGGTCAAGCTCTAGTTTCAGGCCTGATTTCTTTCACTACAGTTTCAAATGCACTCGTTACCTTATACGGTAAGTGTGGAAGTATCGAAGACTCCCATAGGCTGTTTGATGAGATGAACATCCGGGATGAAGTCTCCTGGTCAGCATTGGTTTCAGGGTATGCCCGGTTTGGAAAAGCCAATGAGACAATTGCTTTGTTTGAGAGGATGTTGGCCCAGGGGTTAAAACCTGATGGAGTTACTTTCATAGGGGTTCTTTCAGCCTGTAGTAGAGCAGGACTAGTAGAGAGAGGACATCAGTATTTTGAATCAATGACTAAAGTACATGGAATTACACCGATTCTTGATCACTACACTTGCATCATTGACCTGCTCAGCCGAGCAGGAAGATTAGAAGAAGCAAGAAGCTTCATTAATAAGATGCCTATGCGTCCTGATGCAATTGGTTGGGCCACCTTGCTAAGCTCATGTAGATTTCGCTCTAATATGGAGATTGGAAAATGGGCAGCTAAGTCTCTTCGAGAAATAGATCCCCAGAATCCTGCAAGCTATATCTTGCTCTCAAGCATCTATGCTGCTAAAGGGAAGTGGGATGAAGTGTCTAAATTGAGGACAGGAATGAGAGATAAGGGGATCAGAAAGGAACCAGGATGCAGTTGGATTAAATATAAGAGCAGAGTACACATCTTTTCAGCAGATGACCAGTCAAGTCCATTTTCAGATCAGATATACGCTGAGCTGGAGAAACTATATTCTAAAATGATAGAAGAAGGATATGAGCCAGATGTGAGTTCAGTTCTCCATGATGTTGACGAATCACAAAAGATGAAGATGCTTAATTACCACAGTGAGAGGCTTGCAATTGCCTTTGGATTGATATTTATTCCTTCTGGCCTTCCTATTCGAGTTGTTAAAAACCTTAGAGTATGTGGGGACTGCCACAATGCCACTAAATATATTTCCAAGATCACCAAGAGAGAGATACTTGTAAGAGATGCTGTCCGCTACCACTTATTTAAAGACGGAACTTGTTCATGTGGAGATTTTTGGTGATGAGGTTCTGATAGTGTCAAAGGCTGTTGGAGAGGACTGTAAAACCATATGATTTGTGCCCAGATACACAGTTTCATTGGGAAGTCTGGGATCAGGTGCTCATAGTTTAACTGGGGAAAAGGTGATCGAGTTTTATTGGTGACTCATTGGATACATTTTGGTGGACTACAATGTCACACTGTGCCGCACTGGGTCATACATTTCACTATGTGGCTAATTGCTTATAGATTGTGAGATAACTGATCCTGTGGATTATTCCTTGAATAGGCTAGGCAGATTGTAAGGTATTCCTTTCTTTTAAAATGAATTGCATGGCAATAAATTCATGTTTATACATGCATACAAAATAGTACAAGCAATATCTGTGAAAAACGAATCATAAAAAATAGTACTTTGCCTATCCTGGAATCACAATGTGTACATGTTTTTATTCATTTTGAATCTGAAATATGCACGATCCAACACTCATTCAAACTGCAATTATCTTTTAATGGACTCCTCTTGACTTTCCTGTTGGTTCTGCATTCAGTTTAAAACGAGTTGTTAAATATAAAATTATTTCTCATGCAGACTGAAGATGATTGGAATGGCCAACAAGAATTACCTGCAACTGAGTACAGATGTCAAGGACTTCAGCTACTGGTGCCCAATCACCAAAATTCCTCTCAATAAACTGGTATGCAATGCCACTTTTTCCACTGCCAACTAGAAAGAGCCCTCCCTTTATTTCACCTTCTCCTTTGAAGTTTTGCTGTATTCCCATTGCTTTTGCCCGCTTGTAATTTGCTATAGCTCGGGGGTTGAACAAAAAACCTGAGAGAAATTTTTCCTTCAGCAGTTTCCCCCCACCAAGTGCTTTGAAGAATTCCATTCCGCGATCATATATTACAGCACCGCCCCAATATCTAGGCCAGAATTCTCTTACCTGGAGCATTAAAATTATACAGCAACCATAAGTTGGTGATAAAGAGCCAGAAATTGCAGGCTTGCAGTATAGTAAATACCTCTGATTCCTTATACTCATGAAGAACTGCAAATAGCTGAACTCCTAGTGCATCAAATAGTGGTTTTTTGGCATATAGCTGGTGAGCTTCAGCTCGACACATGATGCACCTGTTTCAAGTTCAATATGAATACAGAAGAAAGTTAATTATTTACAAGACAGATGCTGATACTTTGAAGTGGATATAGAGATATCATACAGACTCTGATCCTGCCTATGCTACTTGTCTGTTATATTTACGTCTTTTGAACTATAAAGACATGGTTATCATCTCCTCAATATATTCAGATGATTTGCTCTTTATTGTTAATTTATGGATCGGTCTTTATTTACTTAAGTACATTCTTGTGAAAGCATTGATCAGTGATTGCTCCTACTTGTCTGAATTCAGACGGTAAACTTAGCACTTCATATATAAAATAGACAAAAGAAGGCTGTAATTGTAAGCAAAGCCTTGTCAAAAGCAGAATATATAAACTTACCCTGGACGCCGGATGCAGAGTAGCACAGCTGGTTTGTTTCGCCATAGTTCTGCAGCCTTCATTGGAGGAGTTTTGTTTTTCACCAAATGCTCCATTCCAATTTTATACTCCGGAGTTAGCTTCTGAACTGAGATGCTTTCGATAGCAGAGTATGGAGCAATTTTGTCAGTTACAGCAGGAGGTTGTACGCAGCCACATGCTCTAGGCTCAGCTGGCTCCATGGCAACTATCCCTTTGAAGACATATCCATCCTTAATCTTAAAACTCGCCAGCGATTGTTCAAGAGTTTTCTCAGTGATTGAAGTAGTTCTTGATGGGACCTTTTGAGAGTTTACAGATTGAAAACTCTTGTAAATGCTATTATTCTTCGGAAGTGTGCTAATTCTTTTTGTTGCAGGGGAAGGATCAGCTTTTGGTTCATCTACACATGCACTGGATGGACCGGTTCTGTCCATGAAACGAGCAATATGGCCTCGCTTCATACCAAACTGGGAAGAAAGATCTACAGCGCCTATGGTAAGGATCTCAGCCATACCTTTCCCACTGGACTCAAGAGCATCTCCATATTGCATCAAAGCACGCTCGTGCAGGTATGACCTGATTTCCAGTGCATCCTGAGTAAACAATAGAAATGAAACCACATAAGGAGAGACAAACTGAAATATGACTTTTGAATTCTTATTATGAATTTAGTTCCAGCAGATGACAGGATGAAAACATGGGTCTGTAAATAACCAACCTTCTGTTGTTGTGTCATGTTTATTGCATCCATATCCTCCAAATTCATGATCTTCAAGGTTGGCACATCATCCCAACCTTCTTCTAACAGCTTTGGAATTAGTCCTTTCAGAACTCCATTCCCAACAAATTCCTCTATCGAAAAAGAAGCCATTCTCCAGAGTCCAGAGAAAGCAGAGAGTGGTCAAAATGAATCAATTCTTACTGGAACGGTCTGGGATATATTGAGATAAACTGTATTGGTGTTTAGGCAGAACTACTCAATACATATAATGGTTAGAAATATTAGATGTTTGAAACAATAAGCATCCCATGCCGGCCATATTAGTGATGTAATAGTTTAGTTTAATATTTACATTTGTTTCTTGAGAATGGTTCAGTTTCTGGATGAATATAAAATTTGTTTCAGGCTTTTCAATATTGCCGGCCAAAACTTGCCCCATTGTGTTACAAATGTCTCGGTGGGGACTGGGGAAGCTTGCTTTGGCCAGCTTGTTCCTCCCCTAAACTTTTTTTTTTCTTTTTTTTTTTTGGAAACCCTTATGCATTGTTTGTCGTATCTCCTTCGAATGTTATTATGTCAGCGTTGTTTGTTCGGTTCATAATTGGATGTAAACCCAATATGCTGAAAGTTGAAACAAAGAGAAGGAGGCGACTGATTCTGTGTTTTTTTTTTTGGGGCAAAACTAAAATGTTTGGAAATTACTTCCAAACTGCCATCCAAATAGTGAGGTCCAAAATCTGGATGCTCTTTTTTGGAACCTTAAGGTTAACCTGGTTATAAAACTCCAATAACGTATGTGTCCCATGCGTTTGGTTATGGGGTTATAAAAGTAACCAAAAATGAAAGGAAAAACAGAACAGAGGTGATTAGTACATGGATATGGAGCCAAGCCATGTATTGAGCATACTACACAGGCGTAATAGCCTAGTCTTCCACCGGGTTAATAGCATTCTATACTTAGGCAACCATATCTTCGAAGTTCTGATTTTTCATTTCGATAACCCTTCACACAAGTCACATCCCTTAACAACCAGAATTATCTAAGATCATTTACAAACACATGGCATGTTGGTGAGAGGTGAGCATGACATTTCAAAATGGCTGAATGTAATGGCAACATCACCATGTGTGACCAACATGTTTTTCTTCTTCTACATAGTGTAGTAGACAACATTAATTATAGAGGTTGGGCATCTTATTCAAATGCCTCAAAATCCTCTCAGCCATCTGCCTAGTATTTCCAGCTCCATGATGGAAAGCACTGACCAATATAGCAGGCAACACCCTGTCATTTGATATATCTGAAGCAGACTGATCACTGCCTTTATTCAAGAACTTTTCAAGCACCCAAAATGACTTCTGCCGCAATCCTTCTTGCCTATGCTCTTTCACTGCATTCAAAACATGTTGCACAGCGTTAACCTCACTCAACATACTCACAGACTTGTCCACATCCACCTTGTCATCCAACAAAGTGCTTATAGCTGACAATGCAGCTTCAACAACCTCTGGATTCTCGTTTTCCAAACAGTCTAGTAGCTTCTCCACTGCCTTTGCATCAACTATGCAGAAGGTGTTTTGAGAGGAACAGGCTCCTCGGTGAATCGGGCACAATGGTATTCTCCTCCTCCTTGAATAGCCAAAAGATAGATATTTAGGCAGGTAGAATAACTTCATGAACTTTTTTCTCTTAATCTGCGGTGGTTTCGATAAGCTTATTGACTCCGAAGAGAGATTCTCCAACCCAATTGCTGATAACCTCTGAACTTCATCACTTGATGTTTTCACGAGCAGTTCTGTGAAAACTGCTGTGAAATGCTGGTTTCTTGCTAGAAACAACATTTGAGGTTCATATAGTGTTGTAGTGAATCTGACTAGAATGCCCACTAGACCTTCAAAGTAAGTGCTTTCAAACCTGCTTGATCTTGTTCCTCTTCTTTGAATTTGATTGATTGCTTGTATGATTGTTGGCACAATATTCTTATATAGAAGAGCTAGATTAAGTGTCAGATTTTGGTGGGGAAGTTTTGCTAGAAATTTTGCTGAAACTGCCTGCTTCTCAGTAATGAGGGTCGTCTCAGTTGAGCTCTCGATAAGAAGGTTCTCTGGTTGACCTCTGGTTTTGCAGAGTCTCTCGGCTAGAAGGTGGCCCATATGGGGTGAAAGAACAGTTAGTAGCTTGATTGCTGCAATGGAAAGTTCTTCATGGGGGTTGTTGATGAGTTCTATGAGGGTGTAGCTTGCTTCAGTCTCTTTTACCAATGACACAATGGTGGCCTCTGGTTTGGGGATCTTAGCAAGAACTAAAAGAATCCTGATAAGATTGTTGTTTAGTTCATCTGGGGTTGAGTTGTTGAGCATGTAAAGGATGTTGTACACAACATAGTCTGAAGTCATGGTGTGACCGTGAGAGTTTACCTGGAGGTTCTCAAGCTCAAGATCAGACTCGAATATATTTGCAAGGATTGCAGCTGCTTCACTTTTTGAGTTCATTGGTTCGTTGTGAACTTTCCGGATGAACATCTCTTCAACCATGACTTGTACAATTCCAGCTTCTATAAGTATGTTGGCATTTGGCTGGTACGAGGAGAGTAGCACTAGAGTTTTGAATGCCGCGCCTCTGGCCAGTGTATTTCCTCTATGTACCATTTTGATGAGAGTAGGAGAGGCCCCTTCAGCAACATAGGTTTTGCTGTCAAGTCCAAGAACAATTTCCCCAAGGTAACTTGCCATGTCTATTTTCATCTCTTCACAACCTGTTATTTCATTTCAATGAACAAAACTTCAATCAGAGAACCACCATATTATCAAGCATTTCATTTTATCTGAACTTGCAGAATGGTCTCTGGTAAACCTAGTAGTGCAAAAATTTTAGTTTCTTTTTCATATAATATCTCATTGAACTAAATCATTTTATTTAAAGATAATCACTAAACTAAGTTTTTTCCAGATGGCTCGATATGAATGCTTGGTTGTCATTAGTCATTACCTTCAGTAAGATTGTTTAGGAGGGGTTCCACTAGTCCATTTTCTGCCATGAGTTTGATGTTGTTTGGCGAAAGCTCTAAGTTCCTTAAGGTCTCGTCTGCTTTTTCCGAAGCGAATGCATCATATGATCGTCTATATTTAATCGTGATCAACATAAGAATTGCTCCAGTAACTGATCCAATTTTCTCACATAATGCTTCTGATCTTGAAAGCTCAAGCAAGAATAGCAATGATGCATGCCTTATGGACTGGTGACTACTAGAAAGCATTTCAATTATAGTAGGAATGTTGATGATTTCAGCAATCATTTCCTGCACAAGATAACAATTCGTTAGAAGTTGAAGGTAAAAAGTGGTGGTTTTTACTGTTGCACAAGTTTATGCAACTCATAGTATTCATCTTATTTGAATGTTTTGTTATTAAAAGCTAATAAATTGAGATTTGACCTTGCTTTCATTGTCATCCTCCATCAGTTGTAGTAAAAGCTCTAGGACTGTGCTTCTAACATCTTTGTCTTTGTACTCTAGGCACTGAACAAGCAATGGCAATATTCCAACACTGCAAACTTGAGTGTTGTTGTATGGCTTCCTTTGGTAGATACTTTGCACCTCTTTTACTGCTTCAAGTACCATTGCATCTGAACTAGCCAAGGACAATGCTGAGCGGGCAACCTTAATCCTAGCTGCTTCATTCCTTTCTTTCCACTGCTCTATTGTGGTTTTCAGAGCTATGTTCTCATTGAAAGCTTTACTCATCAACTTCTGGCCAGTGGTTGGGCACAATATTTGTTCTGAGCCAGTGAGCTTCTCAAACCACTCAACAATTGCCTTCCTCTCAAAGGTCACTCCACTTCTTATGGTTACTGGATCCTCCATGATCTTCTTTGTCAGTGGACAGAAGAAAGTCTCATACATAGGCTCCATGTACTGACCAACTGGAGGCAATGTTGTTAATGGTCCACTGATATTCTCCTCATTTCTTTCGCTGACCCAACTTGTGCTCTTAAGCATTTCAATCAACTGCGGCGTATTTAAGAACTGAGGATTTTCTGTGGAGATCTCGAAACTTATAGGGTAGAGATCCATTTCTGTTGGTGTTGATGTCGGTTCTACCTTTGGTTGTTTTCTGAAGGACAACATCTTTTTATCTATCTCATTGGTCTTGGATGCTTGAGCTTCAAAGTGAGCAGTCTGCATCTCATTTGAAAGGGACCGAACTGCACTTTCTGCGTAATGTTGGTCTCCAAATGTTGATGGCTGTATGAAGCTCAAGCATTCTCCTACGTGCTTGATGACCTCCTCCAGCTGCGCTGTAAGGGTAATGAGTTCAGGATCCGAAAATGGTTGAATGCCTTTTTGGCAGTTCTCCACAAGAAGTTTGGCCAAACTAACACTTGTTGAAATAGACTGAAAAATTTCCATGGCATTTTCTTGGCATGTGAAGTCGGTGGTCATCAACTCCATTATGGCCATAGAAGCCCGATAAAGGTAGCATGCAGTTTCAATAAAACTTTCTTGTTCCACCACTACGCTTACTACCAATACTGTGATCTCAGAAATGGATGCCAATATGAACTCTGCAAGACTCTCAATTGAACTTCCATATTCCTTGAGCTGAAGACCAAGAACAACACAGGTCATTTTTACTACATTTCTGCTAAACTTCTACTATTTCTATTGCAACTAGTGCTGTATATAGGATATAGATCTTCTTCCAGCAATAAAATTCATGACATACAAAGGTTAATCACTTTGATACTTCATGTTTTCATATGAAAATGACATGTTTCGATTATTCTAATGTTACAGGGAAATTGAGCTTCGGAAAACTCTTGCCTGTGGATGAATTGTCATAACATATATATTGGCTTCATGGCTTTTATGCTTTCTAAATAGCAGAAAATTCTATTGTGTGTATAAGCCTGTGAAAAGCTTCCCAGAACTCAATTGTCAGACACATAAAAATACTATGTTAGACTAAAAGCAAATCTCGTATGCACTAAAAAGCTCGTACGTACCGACATCCAATCGGAGTAGTTCTGCACTATGGCCTTCCTGCTCTGAACCCCAAACTACAAATCCAGAGTGCTAACATAGTCAATCTGCAGAAGATCGAGGTTTGAAAGATGAAATTGTCGACTAACAGTCACCGTTTATATATATCTGTGTACAAGAGCAGCTGGGAACAAGACTTGGTCAGCAAGCAGTCACTTGTGGTTTGGTTTAAAGTTTCTTTCTGACGATTAAACATAATGAAGAAACCAACTGGTATTGGTTAATGTCTTATCAAAAAAAAAAACTGGTATTGGTTAATGGTGCATATAGTCAATGTTCGAAAATTAATGTCAATTGGATCGAGTTGAAATGGCATTGCATGATTATTATATGCAGACTTACTGACTTCCGTGCATTACCTTGACAAGTAATTTCCTTCATGAATGGTATTCAACTATAACAATGTAAAGGTAGACCTTTTCTTTTGGATTCTGAAGACCAAGACTCGGAAATGAAACTCTATTGAAACCTAAAAAATGCATTATTTTTAGCGACAAATAATTCATCCTTTATTTTCTTTTATCATAAGGGTTCTATTTTCAAACCTTGATCCACCTTCATGCGATCCTAAATGAAGTTTAGGAACTAAGTTGGAAGTCAAAAATTGAGTTGTAAACGCTTAGACGGTTGTAACATGGTTCTTGTGCTCCAAAGAGTAGTTACACTGTTATAGCACACTTAAATCATTAGGTGTGATCTAATTGGGTCACTTACACCGTCGGTGCATAGAAAATTTTTCACTAATTATTGCTTGTTTTAATTTTATTTCAAAAAAAATATTATTTGTTTTAATTTAATTTATGGATAACTAAAATTAGTAAAAGTGTAAGCCTCATGCCAACTAAACAGTATACAATAAGTATGAACTTTATTGGATAAAGTTAATGGATCACACAAAAGTATGACTCATGCTGACTAACAATAAATATGACTTGCTCATTGATGTCATTCAATAACTTTCTTTGTTTTAGCTTCATGCTTTTGCCGAATAAATTTGGTTGATATTTCAATAATTTTAATCGTCATTTGTTTTTTTTTTAGAAGAAACGTGAACACTTTTCATTACTCCGGCTAACAAAGTTATAGAGAAATCGCCACGTGTGTGGCCCCGATAAAATGAGTACCTAAACGTAACCCTGTACTGACAAACACAGCACGCTCAAACAGTAGGGGAAGAGAGTAGGGAAATACTAAAAAAAAACGCCTCAATTGGACCCTAAACCCTCCCTACCGAGCTCCGCTTCGTTATTAAAATACAACAAAAAGAAAAATAAAAAGAAGAAACAAATATACTAAAAATAAAACAAGAGTGGGCTACTAAGCCCACATTCAAGCCCAGAGATAATCCTAGAGCATAAATCAAACCCTAGCCACCCTAGAAGTAGACTAACTTTAGCGCCGTCGCCATTAGCAATAGTGCCGACACCACCGGCTTTACCAACACCATTTGCGTTGCCATTGCCACAGCCCGCAATCCCTTCATGGACAACATCACCACCACTAGGGCTTAAGACAACCCGAGGGCCCAAAACAACCTTAACCACCATTGGAACAAATTGGCTAGGAGCACCTCCATCAGTATCGCCGCCGCCGCCGACAGCATCACCACCTCCACCTGGATCAAAAAACCCAAAGAAAGAGCATAGTGGCACAATCTGACCCAGAGGTCGATGTTGGGTAGCCACCATCTTCTCCTCTGAAGCAAAAAGCCCAACTAGCCAAGGGAAAGCTGGCATCAAATCCACCACCCGCTGCGAGGCCTCTATCTCATCATCGATGGCGCTCATGTGGATGCTCGAGATGAAATGGGTTGAAGAAAGTAAGGGAGATGAGATCAAAGTGAGTGGAAAGAAGGAAAAGGATTGGAATTGTATCAAGGAAGGACGATCGGTGATTTGGATTTGAAAATTCAGCCTTGCAGCCACCATAGAAAAACAAAAGGAGAGAGAGCTCCTTGGACTGTGCTCCAACTAAAAGAATCTTATCATAATCTAATCGTCATTTGTTTGATATCATAATTTACCGTTCTTCACAGCTCATACGTCATAAAAATCGGATGTATGCATTGCATGATCATCCCCGAATTCATGGCGGCCTCCGCAGCTCGGCATCATTCTAGAATTCAGACCTAGAAACATACGCTTTTAATCAAACCCGTGAGAGAAAATTTCTAGAGAGATAGGGTCCTCCTTCTCTCTAGAAGTCTTCTCCAGATCTGCCATTATTTTGAGAGTCCACTCCCACCCCACCCGCCACCACCTCCACCACTGCCCCCATCACCTTCACCTCCATCTCCACCTTCACCCAACTTCTTTTCTCGACCAGATCTGCCCACTTCATCATCTACCAACTTCCTCTCTTTCCTCACCTAAGATTGTCAGTGATGGAAAACTCCATGTTCACCACCTTCTTCACCTCCTCTCCATCCCTCGTTTTCTCCTTCTCCACAGACCAATTTTCCTCTCTAGTCACCAAAATTTTCTCTCTGAGTTCTACCCCCAAATCTACTCATGCTTTCTTTGGACGGGATTGACTATGGTTGCTTCCAGATCTGCTTACTTCTCCACCACATCTAGGCAAGCTTTCGCCCGTTGGCGGATTTTTGTCCACTTTAAAGAGGTTGTCCAGATTGGTTTGGCAATCACACCCTCTATGATTACTTTGTTTCTCTTGGGCGTTCTTGAGCCCTGTGTGTGTTCCAACAGGTGGAGGAGGTGGCATGATTTGGTTCTACGGTGGTGGCTTCTGTTCATGGAGCGGTATGAATTCGGCGGTGGTATTTCTTTGCGGCAGCGGATTCGGTGGCTATTTAATAAGATAAGGGTTTGGAATTTTTCTTTGGGCTTTTGGCTTGTAGATGGGTTTGACCCATTATGAGCTTTATTTTATGTTTACTGGGCATAAAGAGATATCTGGGCCTATGTACCTCTTTTGCTGGGGTCTTATATACCTCTTGTATTTTGCTTGATCATTTGGATCTTCTAATACAATCATTGACCAAAAAGCGGGGCACGAAAAACTAAACAATTTGACCACGTGGACCTTCCGGCCAATCAAAATCAACCACGTCACGACCTGATAACAAAACAAAACCGGCAGACCACACTATCCACGTTACGTATATAAATACACTGAATGATTGGGTGTGTACGTATTAAGAACAACTATCATTACAACAAGACAGAACCTCATTCGTCTCTGCTTTAACACAGAGCTGTCATTGGATAAGAACCCAAGGTGTCTCTTACGTGTGTACTATTCTCCAAGATAACAGCAGCGACTATTTTCCGCAAGAAAAAACCAACAAAGCTACCTCAGTCTTTGACACTCTAACCTGAGCTTCAAGAAATGACCACCGGCGACGAAAAGACCGAGTCTTTACCGGAATCCAAGCTACCCGGTAACGAGAACAGTCCACTGCTGCAAAACCCAGATGAGGAAATCAACGGCGGGTCGTATTCCGGCGCGGTGTTCAATCTGTCGACGACGATTATTGGGGCCGGGATCATGGCTTTGCCGGCGACGATGAAGGTGCTGGGCCTCGGCGTCGGGATTGGCATGATCGTGTTGGTTGCAGTTTTGACTGAGGCCGCCGTGGAGATGTTGCTCAGGTTCAGTAGGGCCGGCAATGCGGCGTCGTTTGGTGGTGTTATGGGGGATGCTTTTGGAAGAGGTGGCAAGGTCGTGTTTCAGCTGTGTATCTTGGTCAACAATGTTGGGACTCTCATTGTTTACATGATCATACTTGGTAAGAAATTTTGATTCTTGGGTGGGTGATAGTTACCATGTTTGTGTTTCTTGAGATTTGACTGGAAGTAAAAGTAGTAGTTTTCATCTTGGTCTACTTTCCATGTGAATTGATTAGGTGATTGTTTGGTTTCCATGGATATATTTTCCATCTATAACTTTATTTTTCTTTTAATGGATTGTTTTGACCATGTCTGTGTTTCTTGCAATTTGACTGCAAGTGAAAATGTAGTGACTGTCTGTTTTGGTCTACTTACTTGATCAGGCGATGTGCTGTCTGGAACTGCTTCGAGTGGAGCTCACCATACTGGAGTGTTGGAAGGGTGGTTTGGTGAAAACTGGTGGAATGGGCGTCTTTTCGTTCTGTTTGTTTCAACGATTTTCGTGTTTGCTCCGTTGGTATCCCTGAAGCGAATAGGTAAATATTTGGCTCTGCCTCTTTTGTGAGATTTTAACTGCCCAAAAGGACTAATAGTTGTGTTTGGACTAGGTGGTAGTCTTGAAAGTCTTGAGGAAGTGACATAAGAAATTTGTTATAAATTGAAGCAGTGTTCCCTCACGGTTAGAATTGTTTCTTGAGCTAGTTATGAAAGAATGGGATTGGTGGAATAGATAGGACTTAAAAATCAAGCATTTCTGTAAAATCTATGTGGTGATTGTCTTGCAAGTTTGATGTAATTTAGTGCTTTTTTTTTTTTAATCCTTGCAGATTCATTGAGATACTCATCTACTTTAGCAGTTGGGCTGGCAGGCGTTTTTCTAGTCATTACTGCAGGAATCACAGCTGTTAAAATTTCTCATGGAGATATTTCCATGCCCAGGTTGCTTCCTGTGTTGACTGATCTTACGTCAGTGTGGAATCTCTTCACAGTTGTTCCTGTTCTTGTGACGGCCTTCATCTGCCACTACAATGGTATACTAGCTGATCCAACACAATGTCCAAAATTTCTTGCTAGTGGAAAAGCATAAAACTTGATGAGAATTTTCTTTTCCTGCAGTGCATACGATCAACAATGAGCTTAAGAAGTCTAGCATGATTCAACCAGTTGTGCGGACATCATTAATATTGTGCTCTTCTGTCTACATACTGACCAGCCTTTTCGGGTTCCTCCTATTTGGGGACTCGACCCTTGATGATGTGTTAGCCAACTTTGACACCGACCTTGGCATCCCTTACAGCTCTTTGCTCAGTGATATTGTCCGCATCAGCTATGCCCTGCACCTCATGCTTGTTTTTCCTATTATCTTTCATCCACTGCGAATCAACTTCGATGACCTCTTCTTTCCTTCATCTAGGCCTTTGGATTTAGATAACCGTAGGTTTGCATTAATCACCTTCGGACTCATTTCTGTTATCTTCTTGGGCGCAAACTTCATTCCAAGCATCTGGGACGTTTTCCAGTTTACTGGAGCGACTGCCACAGTTTGCATTGGATTTATCTTCCCTGCTGCCATTGTTCTAAGGTAAATTCTGTGACATTCGACTGTTTCTATTTTCCATTTGAGCAATGATGTGCGCAAATGAGTCAAATATGTGAATTCTCTAGATGAGTCGCTAGTTATGCTCAAGTTGCTTTAGATGTATATAAATTTCAAAACTAGGATTATATACAGGCTGACACTTGCAATTCAATCAAAGCTATATCCCGACATTGTGATATCCCACTGTCTGATCTCAAATTTTGTGATTCAGGGACCGGCATGGCATAGCAACATCAAAGGACAAGACCTTATCTGTTTTCATGATTGGCCTTGCTGTGTTCGCAAATTTGATAGCAATATACAGTGATGCCGTGGCCTTGTTCAAAAAGAATGTCTCCCCTCAAGCGTGAGCTTACATTGTTCATTCAAAGGCATAAAGGACCAAGAGGATTCTTTTGTTAGATGAACAAATTATGTAATATACCGACACTGCATGGCCATTTGAAACCCAGAAAAACGCTGGAGTTTCTTTGGAGATTTAGTGTAGATGCCGATGATAAGTGAGAGAGAAATCCCTTGTATTTGAACATGTTGCCACCGGCATCTGTATTATACTTTTGCAGATATAATGTGAGAAAGTAACCTTTACTGCTATGTCTTCCTTGTGCCATCTGTAATTTTAAGCTCGGATATTGTAGTTTTGTCACTAACAAGTAACAACAAATTTCTGAAATTGAATTCTCTATCCCAAAGCTATAGGTCAAATGGGGTCATAAGAGAGAAGGTTTGAAGTCGAAGCAAAGAAATATGAAAAATAGATCGAGATCGAGAGTTCAAAAATGGGAGTATATTGAAGAGTGCAGCAAAGATCGACTGATCGACGGTGAAGAAGACTGAAAACTGTGAGAAACTTCTATAATGATATTAGAAATGGAAATTTAAACATCGGAGCATAGCGTTTAACATATTTTCTATACAAACTTAAAAGAATGAAAACAAAAAATAGTTTGGATTGACATGATTCATGCTCCAAGTCGCATCTGCTTGTCATCTTCAGCTCTGTTTTCTCAATGGTACACATTTGTCAGAATATTAGATCGCAGACCAAAGATCAGTGGTGGTACTTCTAGGTAAACTGTGTAATGTTCACTTTATATGAAGTATCCGAACAAACAAGAATCGGTACAGGGACTTATTTTACAGAAGATTAATGTACAGATCCTAACAAAAAACACTGACAACAATTGTGTTGACCTTCTACGCATGCAAGCCAATAATAATCATAAACCCACCCAACCTACACTAACCAACTTCGTTGAAATAGAAATCTCCCTTAGCACACATATACCATCGGTTGCCCATCTGTTTGATCAACTCACCAGCATTCTGACAAGGTTGAAGGTTGATCATTTAACGTGCTCTGAATTACACCGATGGAGCTGTTCTTTCAACAAATGCTGCAGGCTGTTGACCATCTTATTTTGAATCCTTACAAATAGTGGATGCAGAAGACAGCCAAGTCCTGTGAGTTATTTCCAGCTACTGTATCTAGATATGTACAAGGATGCGAGCAGGAAATGGTTACCAGCTCTCCTGAACCATCAAGCTCTTTTTTTTTCTTCTGAACCGTCTCTCCTTGACAGGGGTTCAAAACTCATCATGACAAAAGTTGTGTCCATGAATAAGAGAATACAAATTAAATTGCATCACCTTGATTGGATGACATAGGGAATTGAAACAAGTAGACAGGGCACTGCAAGCAATCATCTGGCTCATACTAGTTGAAGAAATAAGTAGATCCGAGCACCTGTCTGAGATCAAAGTCTCCGCGATCCGGTAAGGGAGGAAAATTAATGGTGGGGAAAGACTTTTGAAAGCTCTCCAACAACTGTAAACGTAAAAGTAATAATCAACGAATTTATTAGGCTCACTGAAAGGCATACTTCTCTTTCACTAGTCATACGCCAATGATGTATTTCATTCACAAATTTGAACTTTCACATATCAAACTTCACCAACACTAAGGCAACTAAAACAACGTAAATACAAGAAAATTTTCATACCTATATTTCAATCAAAATCCCAATAACTTAGAGTTTTGTCATTCTTTTTTTATTTCTTTCTTTTATAATCGTCATTCCTAGTTTTAAAGCAAGCAAAATCTAGAAAATGAAGGCAGATATGGTAAGCCTAACCTAACGGAAACAAGAATTAAGTGTGTGAGCGAGCAAAGACACACAAAAAATAACAAACAAACCACCAAAACAATCAAGGTTTTCTGATCTTTATTTGAAGTTAAAGAAAAATATTTCATGTAAATTAACTCACATTCTCCAGTATTGGTCTCTCGTAGAGTTCAACAAACTTTTCTCTCAGTATCCTATTCATTTCGTCAACGTCACTTGCATGCGTCCAATATGAATCATGTACTCCTGTAATCAACAACAGTATATGGAAATAAAATAATTATATGAGAGAGAATTCAGTAGAGAGAGAGAGAGAGCGAGAATGAGAATTCAGTAGACACCTGCAAAATTTAAGCCTGCCTTCTTGCAGGCAAGAGCAGTCATCATCATGTGGGATCCATCAAGGGAGTGGACAAAATTGGGGGGAAAGGCTGTCCTCTGCCGTTTAACCATGACCTTGTCGGTTTCTCTCTGTAATGTCAGCACCTGAAGGGAAGTCTTAATCTGCATATAATTCAAAGTGGCAACTTAATGAGATACTGACATTGATTTTTTTTTTCTTTTTTCTTCTCGAAGTCCTATAATAATATTTGGACACATTTCAAGTAATGAAAAGTTGTTGAAGTATTACAAGATGCCTTCCTAATTGGCGGTATGGTTGTACAACAGGAAGTCCAAGGGGTGTGGTCCATCGAACTGGATGATTCTCTGCAGCTATCACCTATTATGTTTGATCACAGCAGTCAGTACTTGTAGATCATTTTTACAACTAATAATTTCAAGTAGAAAATTTTAAAAGAAGCATAAGGTATGATATTTCAGATAGTATGCTCCAAAGAACAGGCAAGAGAGAACATCCCTTATACTTCAAATGCAAAAGAATTGAGAACACATACAAACCAGCATCAACACAGCACCTACAACATTGAAACTTTCTCACATTATGAGTTCCTAATAATGTTCGTCTATAACTTCACCAAGGTTCCCAATCACTCTGTTGGAATCTCACTAAAGCAAGTTAATTTACCCAAAGTTAAGCCTTATATTTACTCAATGCACCAGCCATGAAAAGCCCCCATATTTACAGAAGGAAACGCCTAGCTCAGGAGTTGGGACAAATCCAAGAAGAAAGGGCCCTATCTTCTATGATTTGACCATTTGAGTATAAGCTTTATCTCAAGTGAACCCAAAAAATTATGATTCTCCAGAATTGTTAGACAAAATGAGCCCCGGATCTGAATTAAAATTTTGAAAAAGG
Organism: Rosa rugosa; assembly: GCF_958449725.1. Classification (NCBI taxonomy): domain Eukaryota; kingdom Viridiplantae; phylum Streptophyta; class Magnoliopsida; order Rosales; family Rosaceae; genus Rosa; species Rosa rugosa. The sequence goes on along the minus strand of NC_084824.1, from coordinate 6,615,448 downwards.
CCAACCACAAATTTGGTTCAAGTTCCACCAGATTATATATATGTCAAGTAAATAGAACTAAAAACATAACTGCAGAATAGATCAAAGTTTGACTTTACGGAACTCGATATTCTCCTAACCAGATCCTACCCTGACACCAGCCGGACCAGGACCAACTAAACCATTCCCATAATTTTAGAAAGTAAATAAGACAAACCTTCGCACATTCACCAAGCCAACTCATAATACTTCTTGCAGCTTCAAACATCTCTCCTAGGGCAGTCAAGGTGGTCTGTAGACAGCAAATTAATCAGTACAGACTTCAGTATAAGAACATAAACACATACTAATAAAGTTTTATTCACTTACTCTAGCAGCATAGCAAGATGCGGCAAACAGCATCGCGTCATCTGCTATGGTACCACGCTCCTTTAATCTCTTCTTAATTTGATCGCGTGCACCAATATAAGTAACACCATATACAGAGGTCATAACTGTCTGCTTCACCAATTTACGATCGACCTAAAATTTCAAATTACAAGAGCAAAGTATTAGAAGCATGAAATGAAGCAGTTGGACAAACAAGGACAGAAGAAAATTCTTTTTGTGACAATGAAAGTCAAATTAGTTGTTTAGTAGCAACATCATCAAAACTAAGACAATAAGACAAAACTTTAACAATTTCTGATGTATTTAACCTTGTTATGCTGGTTACCAGTTTCATTGTCCAATAAAAGAATTCATACCAATGCAAATACTATTAATAATATTAACCTCATTAATTAAAAGCCTAGCGTGCAATGAAGTTGGATTACTGGCTGGATCTTTCTCTGCATCTGTGCGCATTATATCGAGTACCCTGCACAAAATTAAAAAATGTAGTAGCTAAATCAATGATGGTGTCATTTTCCTATAGAATCAACAGATGTTGATACTTCTTTTGCACTTTCAACTAAAAATAGATCATTAGGGAAATGAACCAGGCTGCTGGCTCCTAAGATTTCTACATATTTAAGTGAACCAATATTTAAAAAAAAAAAGAATGCACCAAACTACACAACTGAAAAGGAAGGAAAAATTTATAGCTGAGAATATATATATATATATATATATAGAGGCCCGATCAGGAGCGGACGTCCGCACTTTCGCTAAAGTGCGGACGTCGATGCAGCAGCGGCTTCCAGCCGGCGACGGCGGCGCGGGGCTGACCGGAGGGAGGCCGGAGGCGTCCCAGACCTCTTCTGGGCGGCGTTCGAGGTCGGAGGAGGTCGGGCTTGCCGGTTTCTGGGCAGCCACCTCACCTGCAGTTGCAGGTTCTGTGCAGCACCGCAGAACCGTCGCCGGCGACTCCACCGGACCGCAGACCCCTCCGCACGACCCCCAGCGTCCCTTCGGCAAGCCGCGCCGTCGCCGCTCGATCGAGGCCGGAGGAGCGACGTCCACACTTTTTCTGGGTTGCGGACGTCCGCTCTCGAACGGCTTTCTATTTTCTATATATATATATATATATATATAGAGAGAGAGAGAGAGAGAGAGAGAGACCTGGCAGCAATTCCTGAGTAAACATCAGCCGGTTTCTCTCCCCCAACAAGATTTACAGCAGCTGCTCCAAGCTGAAAAAGGATGAGTTTTTAATCAAAAATGAAAGGACATGTGAGCTATAAAGTATAAACAGTCCAATAAAGAATTCCTGAATTCTTTTTTCCTGGCTGAGAAAGATATTACATTAAAGAAATTAATGAAAAGTTAAAAAATTGCCCCCTTTTGCTTTCTTCTTTCTTTTTGTAGCATTATTAAGTGTTGCGTAACTGGTATTATAAATTTGGAATACCAAACTTTAAGAGCGTCCTAGTGCAGCACCACCTTTTTTAAGTTCTATTTAAGAGAAGTTCATACCTTGTCCCTTCCGAGGGCAGCATAGTGTTGTAAACCATTACATGAACCATCCTTGCAACAGAAAAGAAGAAACTAAGATCAATTTTCGGAGATAAGAAAACCATTAATACCAACTACGAAATTACAATATAGCATAGCAAAGCACGAAAGAGGACCGATATCCGCCCAACTTCAATAAAAGTGAATGGTTTGGACAAGGAATAAGTGGCTTTCTCAGTATCGCTATTGCTAAAACGCTTGCTTATCTGTCATATTTTCTGATATGTACCCAGTTAGTTCCATCCATGCATTTAATCACTTTGGTACCTTACAATTCAGTCCCTAGAAAACTAAACTTTTGCCTATCTTTTTTTATTACAGCCAAAGGAAAAAGTGATTTCTTTTTCAGTGATGCAACTGTACATAACAATGTAGAATTCACAATTTTGGTATTACCTGATCTAAGAGAATGGAGTATAATTTCTGGCAGATTATGATTTGACTATGCTGAGAGGTCAAGTACCTGGTGAACAGGCATATGAGAAATGGTAGTCTCCGGTGAGGGGCTTCTCAATGCTTCAGTGAGATTAATGCATGCTGCCAAGCATTGGAAAGGATCTTCCGCACCCAACCACCAACGCCTTCCTTCAAGAGGTCTGTCTGCGCAATCAAAAATTTCGTCTACATGGTTTTCCGTAAATGTTACTCGATCATCATAGGAGAGCTTGTCAACTCCACCAGCATATAAATTTGCCAGATGTATCTTCAACCAGCGTAAGCCAGATTTTCCAAGACGACGTCCCTCTGCGAACTCCAGGACGCCTCTGCACATATCGGAACCAAGATGGTTTAGATATGGGTGCATGGGGTAGGCACGACCACGGAAATCAAGATTGTGCGGATAGTAGAAGCCTTCCTCGTCCTTCATCTTTCGAGCTACCTGCTCCCATTCAGTGAAAGTCAATATCAAAGTATCCAATCACACTACATCATTTAGCTTATGAGAATGATTCTTACAGAAAGTTTAAGTTCTGTATCACAACGCTGTGAGTGCCTCTCACTATTCTTCTTTGTCACAGCTTTAACTTTCCATTTCCATTTTCTCATTTCTGCCTCATCTTCTGTGTCTGGTTCTTCAGGCAAAGGAACCTATTTAATACGGAAAAAGAAAAGTAATGTTGGATCATTTAGTGATAGAAAGAACCAAGATAAAGAAATAAACATTAATATTGAAATACAGAAATGCAATCAAGTCTCCATAACATGAAAACCAAATTCCAGTAAATGTAACCCACATCTTCACGGTCAACCAAGTCAGCAAGACAGCCTCCACTAGCCCATATCCTGTCCACTACACCAAGTACCCTTCTGTTTATCCTCCATTTGGTATTTCCAAGAGTATCCAGGGCCTAATACAGTGAACAATCAAAAGATTAGATGTGCCAAACCATACAAGTCAGAAACCCTGGATTGTGGAAAAGTTTATGGCTGTCTTGTGAGAAACAAGGAGGATGCACTAATACTAAAGACAGGAACAGATAGCACACAGAAACTAGATTCTAAGGATACCTCATAAACAGGTTCTAATTGTTTCCTAGGAGTCGATTTAACAACTTGGCGCTGTTGTTTCGCTCCATGAGTTCGCATAACATAGGATGGTAAGAATAAATATGCTCCTTTATCATACCTGCCAAAAAATAACAATAGGGTTATAAAAATTGGCTAAAATCAATTGTGTTGACCCTAGCTAGTTGCTTGAAATGAACGTCTACTGATAACAAAATACTAAACCAAGGTTGAACTAGTAGTACAACTAGTGCTAAGCAGTTTAACTCATCTAAATGCTGCAAAAATTTGATTGCAAAAATGAAGACAATTACATCTGATTTACAGTGCATACCCTGTCCAGTTAAGTGGAGGCACCAACATTGGCATATAAGGAATGACCATGTGCCTTGCCTGGTTGGATAGAACAGATCATTGAAACAAAAAAGTTAGTGAAGCTATTACTCCTCAGAGATACACTGTTGAAAAAGAAAAATGGAAAAAGGATAACTGCCCCTGCAGTACTGTCATAAGAATACAAGAAATATTGGTAAACCAGCAAGAACTGTTCTACTTACTGTTTTCTCCATCCCTTTGCGAACTAATGGGTCGCATTCAATAACACCATATCTCCTGTTGGTCTTCCTATTAAAAAAAAAAAATTCACCAGAAGGTAAAATGAGAGAGGGAGGGACTGAGAGAGACAGATAATATGAAAGAGGGAGAGAGTTTAAGTAGAACAAAGATCGAATCTTTCTTACTGTGCCTCTTTAGTTATAGTCTTAAGGGTATGCACGAATGCCGGGCGAATATCAGGCGGAGCATCTCCTAATTGATCAAGTGCAGGTTGTATATAAGCTGTTTCCATCATTAACTGAATCAATCGACAGCCGACCTGGCAAGTAAAAGCACCAATATAATTTAACAGAAATAATAACAAGATAGTTTGGAATTTTAATCTATCATCGTCACAAACCTTAACATGAGCTTCTTGAGCCCATGGCTTTAAGCCGTCTTGTTCCTTCACAATTTCCTTTACTCGCTGAAGCTTCTGCATTTTTAGCAACTTTGTAACCTTTTTCCTCAGTCTTTGTTCTTTGGTTAGTTTTTCTAGCTCCTGTTCTTTGGTTAGTTTCTCTTGCTCCTGTTCGTTGGTAAGTTTCTCTTGTTCATTGGTCACAATATCAGATTCAGCTTCAGGTTTCTTACTCACAATGCTCTTCTTCTTTGTCTTCTCCAAAAATCTGTGTATCTTAACCTGGCACATGATTGTCAAACTACATTCTTATTAACTTCAAAAATCAAAACCAACAGCAAATGGAAACAGAGTCACTAATACTTAGATAAGCCAGCTGACTGAGTGCTAAGTTAGCATGCAAAGCTTTCCATTAGTCTTGGGAGCCCAAAGGACTTAATCTATGAGATTGTGAATCCAGCAATCCCAGAAAATGTTAGTTCAATTTGTTTGCCTACTAGGTGTTTCTACAAACATCAAAAATCAATAGCTTTCCACAAACTAAAATGCAAATTCTAGCCAAAAGCTCATACTTCAGCAGACTTGTGACCAACTACATAACTTTTTAACTGCAAAAAAGTAAAAAAAAGGCAAAGACGAGACTACAAAACAAGCAAAATCCCAAGCTCACAAACCTCATTCTCAAGAGCTTCACCAATTGCACAAGCGGCTTGAACCACCTTGACAGACCCAACTCCACCACTGTTGGTCATCAACAGCCCCATCAACTTATGCATTGTAATAACAGCCATCTTATCCGGCGGCAACAGTTCAAAAAACGGAGCATGGCTGGGTCTGATATGCACCCTCTTACTGGCCCAAGACGCTGGCTCGGCCGCAATGGCATCCCTCAATGGCTCAAACCACCCCAGAAACAATGACTTCACATAAGGCAAATTGGGCGCCAGCTTATGCTCACACATATCAGCCAAAAGCTCCTGGTACTCTTTCGCCGCATCTTCCCAAGCCTCAGTCTCAATTTTTAACTGCCTCTTTCTCAGAATGCCATACTTTCCTGCTCCCATTCCATTAACCAACCTCTTGGGCTGCCTCAAATGCGACTCCACCTTGTTCTCCCTCACCAAATCCTCCAGCATTTCCTGAATCTCTTCAGACCCAGATTCCTCATCCGTGGAAGCAATAGCCTCGGCAGAGGTAGCATACCATCTCCCAAACCCACGAGGGTAGCTCGGATTCAGCAAACTGGGTCTGCCCAATTCGTCTTTCTGGGACGATGCACCACCAACCTGGCCTAAACCCATTAACGAAGACCCATAATTTCTGCAGACGCGAGCCTCAAAATGCCTGGTTTTCTCCAGAAAGCTCGATTCTTTAGAAAAGTTGAGAGCAGGGCTGAATGGAGAGGGAGAGGGAGAGAAAAGCTTGGTCTTTGTTGAAGAAGAAGAAGAAGCAGCTTGTTTGGCTAGGGTTCTCCACATGCTTACCCAGTAAAAATCTGCAGACTAAATGATTAGTTCTGACAAGCTGAATCGAAAAATACAGAGAGGAAATACGATCAAGTACATCAAAACAATGGTTGAATTGGGAGTATGAATACGAAATTGGGTTTTGGACAAGTAGAGGAAATGATTTGGGAGAGAAAGATCAAGAGGAGTTTTGGGAGTGGGGAGTGGCCGCCTTTAAACCCTGCTTAAACCTACGCTCTCTCTCTCTCTCTGATAAAGCTTTCGGGTTGACCCGTTTAGTTAGCTACTTGGGCTGATCCATGATGTTAATTTTAAGTTTCATTATGCTGGGCTCTACATTCTGATATTTGAGCCCAGCATTTAGCGCACCGACGTACACTTGCACAGACAGATAATATTAAGTATATTTTTTTATTATTAAAAAAAAGATTGAGTATGAACATCAACGGTTGAGATTTATTAGATCTGTTTGGTTTACTTGTTGTATGGTAAAAATTATCCTATTTTTTTAACATAAAAATCAATTAAGTGTGCGCTCTTTTAGTCATCCATGAATTGTGTGCTCTTTTAGCCATTCATGTGTATCGTAAATATAAATGATTCGACTTAAGCATCTTAGTGCTCCAATTTGACCAATTTTTGGTATCTCCGATCTTACTGCTCCGATTTGACCAGTTTTGGTATCGAGTACTACAGTCGACGATGTTGATTACAGCAATGCAATGCAATGCATAGCATCTGTTGACCACGAATAAGGCCACGTTTAGATATAACAATAGATGCCTTTCATTTTTATTCTAGTCCCAATTACCATTTCTCTCCACTCTTCATTAAGCCTAAACCATGTTTCTGGGGGGTTGATATGCATTGAACTAAATTCTAATATAAACAAAAAGAATTTGCAAAAGGGTTAATGAAATTCAATGCTTCAGTAGACTTTTGATGGAGAAAGTACACATGAGCTTATAAAGGACCTCTTAATTCATTCTAGGACCCAATACATGAATTTATCAGTAGTAACCATCATTATTTTTCAACAAAAGCAACACCTTTTTCCAATTTTCCCCATCCAGACTTTATGCCTCCTAAACACTAGGCAAATAAATACTGCCAAAATTTTTGTAATAGATGATTTCAGTAAACACATTTATTCACTCCATGGATCGCTCTCTGCCCTCACTTCTGATGCTTCAACTACTTCTGCTTCAGAGGCTTCACCAGCGCTTGCATCAGTTTCTGCGGCATTGTCATTTGCTGCCTTTCCCTCTGCCTCCTCATCTTCCAGTCTACCCCATCTTCCTCCAAGGGCCATTGCCATCATCTCATATATCTTGTTTCCCAACTCAGCTGGGCTGTCGGGCTGCAATCATTAATGGTTTAAAAGGTAAGGATCACATTAAGCTAGTTATGATTTCTTGCTGGCTGAAGAAAGTAAAAGGAGAGTTCGCCCTTACAGTGAATCCACTGGAGATCAATGCTGTGTCAAACAAGAGGGCTACAGCTCTCTTGGCATCAGTGCTCTCAGGGGCGTTCTTGCAAGCAGCCTGTGGTGGAAACAACAATTGTCAATTGTCAATCCAGTAATTTTTGAAACCCCATACTTTCTCCAAGAATAGTTGTAGTTATCCAGAAACATGAAACCTTTTTTCTTTCAATTTTCTTTTTCATGCTTTTCATACATTGGAAATATGTTTAGGTGAGGACTCAGTCTGTAATGGCACTACTTTATTACAAACTAACCAACAGAGATGAACTTACATTTAGGTCCTTAATGATAGGATGATCTGGGTTAATTTCCATTATTCTCCTGCCCCTCATGAACTCCAAACTTGAAGTATCTCCAAGTGCCTGGGCTTTCATCAATCTGTAAAAGCAAAAAAATATAAATAAATAAATAATATTAATTTATTAATTTTTTTTATCATAATCACGAAAGGGAAGGCAGCTATTAACAGCACTGGTCTGAATATGTATCATTTAAGGCAAAATCTACCTTTCCATATTAGCAGACCATCCAAACTTGCCCGAAACAAGAACACAAGGAGATGAGCTTAGACGCTTCGAGACTTGGACTTTTGCAACCTGATCACCAAGTTGTTGCTTTATCCAATCACAGAGCAGTGTGTATTCTTGTTTAGTCTCCCTGTCCTTGACCTCATCCTCATCACCTGGTTCATAAATTTTGGGAATTATGAGAAAGATAATGAGACACATGTGTCAAAATTCGATATAGTGAATTAAGTTTCCAGAAACATTGTTTACATGCTGAATCAAGTGCTGAAAAACAACAGGGAGAAGGTACTGACCAAGTTCCAAATCTTCCTTGCTAATGTCCACAAACTTCTTCTCTTTGTAGGTTTGTAGGTTCTGGATGGCCACTTCATCAATAGGTTCAACTAAATACAAAACCTAAGAAAAAGGATCAACATCAGCAACCTGGGGAGACATAGTCACCATAATAAAAGAGGGAAATCTTTTTTTTTGAAAAGGTGAACATATCATCTTGTCTTTTCTATCATTAGCTTGCAAACTGAAAATTCTATCACTAGCTTACAAACTGAAAAGGTGAACATATCAACATTATTCCTTACTGATCAAAGTTAGCATGATACATACCTCAATATCTTTCTGAACCAACTTTTCCAAGAATGGAGCACTTCTTGCACTTTTCAGACTGTCTGTTGCCAAGTAATAGATGGCATTCTGGGTCTCAGGCATGTTTTCAACATATTCATCTAAACTCGTCAGTTCTTCCTCACTTTTTGAAGTATAAAACCGCAACAGAGGTGTTATGCGCTTGTGATTTCCAGAGTCCTCAATACAACCCAACTTCAGAAACCTGCCGAAGTTCTCCCATAACTTCTTGTAATCCTGGGATCATGTCAACAATTTTCCAAGTCAATATTGATTTTCAGCTGGAACAAGCTAACATATAAATAGCTTCCACCAACCTCTTTATTTTCACTTTCGGAGAGTTCTTGAATCATGTCAAATGTTTTCCTTACAAGTCTCTTTCTCATAATTCTTACCTGAAATCAGTTGGCATAAAGTATGAACATAAGTCATGTTCCCTACAAATCTAATCACATAAGAACTGACAAACAGTATCAATATGGAGATGCTCTAAAAACTTTAGCAAAAATAGTGGACTTACAATTCGACTTTCTTGAAGAATCTCTCGGGAAACGTTAAGAGGAAGGTCATTTGAATCCACCACACCCTTTACAAAGCTCAGGTATCTTGGAAACTGCAAAAAGGATAAATCAGTATACTGCAGTGGCAAACAGTATTTTGAGATAATAAGCATGTGGATGTGCATATAATTTACAATAAGATAAATTATATGTATTTAAATAAAATAGACTATCAAAGACCATTAAAATAGCCCCACTGTCAACAGACATCTGATCACAACTCTGTATTAATGATGGATAAAACAACAAAACGGATCAAAAACAACAAAGAACAAGATCCTTTCAAAAAAAAAAAAAAAAAAAAAAAAAGAACAAGAAATACCCTATTACCTTCCATTAAACAGTCAACACAAGCATACTCAATATACAAGTTGTTCTTCCATCACAAAATAAAATCACAATATGGACTTAATGCTTAACAAAGAACATTATGAACATGAACCAAAAAGAAGAACCAACTCAAAGGATTCTCAAATTCGTACAGTTTCTAGTATGGAGAAACTTACCAGTTCACCATCAAAATCATCTGAGATAAAGACCCTCTTCACATATAACCGAATGTTCTTTGTTTTTGGATTTGCTATATCCTCATTGTTCATTGGCGCCATCCCAGGAATATAAAGAACACTCCTGAATTCCACCTCACCCTGCATAGATATCAAAGTAAAGTTAGCATCCAAATCGGGCTATAGTTTCCACACACACACACAGTCATTTCAGTACCTCAGTGGTGAAGTGAGTGTAAGCAAGTGGATCCAAGAACTCATTAAATGTTTTCTTGTAGAATTCATTGTACTCATCTTTTTCTACTTCCTTTGAACTCCGCATCTGCAAAAAGCAAAACAAGGTAAGACATATGAGAAGATTATACATGAACATTAGAAAACAGATCATACTGAATCTATATTACATATACCATGAAATCAATAATACTATGGAACTCACCCATATAGGCTTTGTTTCATTGGCTAATTCCCAATCCCAATACTTCTCAGTTATAGTCTTCTTTTTCTTCTCACCCTGATAAACAAGTACATGAAGCTCAATGCAATGTTTTCTAAGAACATATATTGCCTACACTTCAGATTGCATGTCAATTACCTCTGGCTTTGGTTCTTCTCCTTCCTTTGGTTCTTCCTCCTCTTCAACCTGCCAAAAGTTTGAACTTAGTGCAGGCGAAAATGCTAATTGACTCATTTTTTAGTGAACGGGTACACATGATTTTTATAAAGAGACAAAAACTTGAGGATTATTTTGTAAGGTCAACACAATGAAGACCTTATCAAGAGAGTAACATTTTGAAGAAATATTAATTTTCTGATTACCTCCTTTTAACAAGAAAAGAAGTAACAATCTAACCATTAGAAAGAAAATAAAGTGGAGCTATGAAATCTGCTATATTTATAGAGGGGAAAATGTTTGTTACAAGAAGAAAACAAACCTCAACAGTCCTTGACTTTTCTTGCCATGTGTAGATGGGGAAAGAAACAAATTGCGAGTAATTCTTCACCAAACTCTGGATCCGGGCAGGCTCTGAGAATTCATACTTGTCATCCGGCTGCAAGAAGAAAAATATAAGATGGTCATCCAGACATAATGTTGAAAAAAAGAATTGAATAAATAGCTGGACACACATTCATTGGCCAACAAACAACACAGGCACATGCAAAATGACCAAATGTCATGAAATGAGAAATGGAGGTAAGGTACCCTTAAATATAGTTTGATCTGCGTCCCACGGCTAATGATATTTTCTGGATCAGTTTCTTCCCTTATCACATAAGAGCTACTCTCAGCAGCTGATTCCCAGACATATTGCTTGTCTGATTTTGGGCTTTTTGTAGAAACAACTACCTGATTTGCACAATATGTAAAATAATTAGCAACTGCTCAAGACAGTCATCCAGACTACAAGCTCAACTAGGAGCAGATAGTTTTTACAAGGCATAAAACTAAAATAAGTGTGAAACCAAAACTGCACCTTGTCAGCAACAAGAAAAGCAGAATAGAACCCAACACCAAATTGACCAATCAAACCATTGTCTGCACCAAGATCCTTATTTTCCTAACAAAACAGAAGAGCGAAAATAAGATTCAAAGTTGAGAACTAAGATTCAAAAGCATCAACGAACAAAAACAAGATTCAGTAGACTGCAAAACAATGCATTATGAGAGAGAGACCTTCAGAGCAGTCAAGAATTTTGAAGTACCACTCTGAGCAATGGTACCAAGGCAGTCAATGAGTTCCTCTTTCGTCATCCCAATACCAGTATCCCTAAAATTCAGACACCAACATGTCAATCATCTCCACTTATCCATCAAGGAACAAAATAGACTTAACAATCAACTTACAAAATTAAGAAGCAACATACGTTATAGTGATAGTCCCATTCTCGGGGTCGGGTTTGATGCGTATCTGTAGCTCACCAGCATCTCCAAGCAGCGAGGGCTCAGTCACACTCAAAAATCTCAACTTGTCCAAAGCATCACTTGCATTACTAGAACATCATAACAAAACAAAGTTAGCATATCAACAAAACCATAATGCATATGTCATTCGATTCAAATTCTATATATTCCCCGAATTATCAAGGTCTAGGCATATTCAGCTTACCTAACAAGCTCTCTAAGGAAGACCTCCTTGTGGCTGTATAGACTGTGCACTATCAAATCCATTAGCCGACTGACCTGTAATTAGTTTCAAAGTCCTCAGCTTTCAATTCAAAACCCATAAACTAAAATCTCAAAAGCAAAAAAAAAAAAAAAAAAAAAAAAATGGAAATGAAAACTATAAACAGTCCCAACTATGAAGAAAGTCCCATAATTTGAACCAAATGCATCCATTTTGATTGCCCATATAACAATAACACCACAAATCATATAAAAGTCTAGAACTTTCAGAATCCAATTCAATCAGAACCCAAAAAGAACCAAACTTTAGTAGAAACAAAGAGAAACCCACCTCGGCTTGGTACTGGAATTCCTCACCGGGCGTATCGGCGACCTCTTTCTCGGCGACCGCCGCATCGCAGCGAACAGTGACCTGCCTATTTTGGGTCTCAAGGCTCCACTTCAAACCACCGCAAGCAAAGCCCTTTCTGAGCCCATTTTGGGGCACAAAGGCACTTCTGAGGTTCAAGACCTTGTTGGGGTTTCTGAGTGTTAAGGAAGGAAGTGAAGCAAGAGAGGCTGTGGATAAGCTTCTGCTCAGGACTGGAGCCATTGAGCCCAAAATTTAGAAGGTGTGTTGGGTTTGAAACACAGCTAGTGTTTTGAAGTGTAAAAACCCTTGTGACTTTGTGAGGGTTTAACACTTTTTTTAAGTAGGGAAGAGGAAGAGGGTTCTAGAAACAAGAAGACAATGCGAACAGGAGGTGTTTTGTTTGGACTCGTGACCATTGTTCTGGGAAATTGTAAGGCCTAGATGCTGCCATATCACCAACCCACAATATCCTCTTCATTTTTTCTTCTTTTTCTTTTCTTTTTAGTTATACAGTATAACTTATACTACCAAGTTTGAGCAGAAATTGTTTTAGGTGAGCTAAAGTTCTGATGTTAATATTCTGAAAATATGTATTTTATGGTGCCAACTGTTGTAGTTGGTTGCACCAGATTTTTGGTTTGAGTCATGGATATGTTGTGTTTGCTATTTGGTCGGCGAACATGATTTCAATTGGCGAAATTCACTCTTATTTTCGTCTAATAAGTTTTAGTAAGTTCAAGTTCGAATCATCTCAAATAAGTTTTCTTAAGTTTGAGCTCGATTCAAATTGAGCTTTGAATGAGTTCGAATATGAGTTATGCTATGCTTGGCTCGAGTCTAATTTAGCTCAAATAAGAAAAGGTTGGCAAGATTGGCAAAAGCAAGGTTCTGCCTTGGTTGGCACCCCTATCCAAGGTTCGAACCCCAGAGTTGTCAATTTATCCTTTGTTGGTAGGTTGCTGAGTGTCGGGGTCTTGCGGGGCCCATGTGAACGCTGGTGAAACGTACCAAATTCACGAGTGTCTAAGTCCATCGAGGCTTGATTGCGGATGCCTGCGGGTCCTACCACCTAACCACTTCAGTGTGGTAGTGTGGGCTTTGGGACGTTGCGGGGTCTGTCTACTCCCAATTGTAATGGGTTTGGGGCCCAGATGTTAGTTGGGCTCCTGCCAAAACCTGCCTTGAGTAATCGGGGCAAACGGTTGATCATAAAGTTTCTGGACCGGGGGGACCTGCCTCCCCCCTCCCACATACTTTTATCCAAAAAAAAATAAAAATAAAAACATCAATAAAAAACTAATATAAAATACGGACAATATGAGTATGGGTTAAATATTCAACAAATGATGTTCACGAGTCCAAACAAAACACCTCCCAATAGAGGGACAAATGATGTTCATGTTTTGTTTGCTCGTGAGTATGGGTTGAATTCTAATTTATGTTCATGTTTTGTTTGTTTTGCTAGCATAGTATATTAGAATTCAAGCTTTTAACTCATTTTTCCAATGAAATCTAATATTGAGTTTTAACGGAAAGAACACAAGACACATGAACATAAATTGAACTTGAACTTCGTGGATCGATTACGATCTTATATGAGATTGTTATTCATCAACTTATGCATGTGAAAATATAAACTAATCAGTACGTAGTATCATTTCACGTTCTATTTGCACTCCAAGTCTCACTACATCTCATCTATCAATATTAAATGAGAACGGTACGTAGTACTCAACCAAAGGTTGATACACAATCTGCGTAAACAGTTGTAGTCTCACTATATATATTGAACTTAAAAATAAAAGAACACAAAGAAGACCCAAATGAAGAGTGGGGTATGATATTATTACCAATTTACCAGTTGATAAAAACTTGGGAGAAGGGGCTTCCCCTATACCAAAAGGAAAAATAAAATCTTGGGTAAAAGTCATTCCCTTGAGTCAAACTTCCATCCACCAAACATGGAGTCTAAGAATATATGTTGACTCAATCTTTCTGTCAGCCTCAAGCCTCGAAAGCTGCCGGCTTCATACAATCAACATTGCACAATCCAACTGATCTCACCATATCTCCCAAGCTGCAGAGTTTGCCAACAATGACTATCAACAATCAGAAAATTCACAGAAAATGTAGTGAAAATGGAAAGAATGAGTACCGGTCGAAGCTGTTTCTTGCTCTATCTGAGTCTGTGCTATTCCTTGCCTTCCCAGATCGATCCACACTTAGCTTTCTCGATGATTTCTCTCTACTATAAGTACTGCTTCTTGATGATGATTTCTCTCCATTCTCTGTGCTCCTCCTTGATTTTTCTCTCAGCTGCCCGGTGCTCCATCTAGCAGCCTTACCCCTCTTCCCACTGCTTGGTCTTGCTTTGTCATTGTCGTCTACGGTCTTGAGAGGACTCAGCTCAGTTAGATTCCGGTGTCGTGGTAACTTCTCAATGGCAGATATGAACTTCCTGAGATGCCTCAAGTACTCTGGATAGAGTTCCAGATTACAATGGTTACCACCTTTAAGCCACAAAGGTTCATACTTGTCTTTGCTAAGCTCCCACAGCTGCTTACCATGGGAAATATCCACCACATCATCTTCAGTTCCCTAGCAAAATTTAACAACTCTATCACTACTTCAAATACATATGAACAAAAGCATTACTTTCAGAATAAGTAACACAATGCACCTTAAATACTAATAGTCATCACATGTAGCATACAACAAGTACGAAAGAAATCAGTTGATGAAGAGGCTTACATGAATCACCAAAACCGGGCTATTGACGAGTGGCATTTTATCAATATTCTGCAATAGACACAAAGCAAGAACTTTCAATAACAGATTTCATAACACCAACAACAAAATTTACGTTCTTGTTCTATCAAAAGTAAGGGGTAAATACCTTGTAAATGTCAAACCAGAATGTTTTCTTAACAGGGTACATTACTCGAAGGCCAGAAAGTATTGGACTGTGAAGAATCACAGCTCTCACGTGAGGCAAATGAGTAGCCAAATCCAAAGTCGGTCCACTTCCAACTGACTGTCCGTACAATATAATATCTTCCTCCTTTACACCATAGGTGTCTTCAAGGCATTTATATGCAGCCTCTATGTCTGCATATGTGTCCTGCTCACTTGGCTAGTGGACAAAGATACGGTACTATATTAGTATACAGAATCGAATTGCTGAAAAGGGAATGTTGAGACTTGAGACCAGAGAAACTATATTGTGGAAAGTGGTCATGAAAATTGTTTGAAGAAGTGACATTAATTTTTGACAAGTTAAACTCACGGTAGAGCACATCATTATAGTCTTATAGATTAGATATCTCAAAAGTACCAAAGCAATGCAAAACTATGATAATTAACATGAAAATCAAAAAATACATATTGAACCGACCACAAGATGATCATACATTGCCACTAAAGAGTTTGGATTTTAATTCAAGCAAGTCATATGGGGAACATATCTCTGCTTATGAACTTGGGAACATCAGATGGTACTCTTTAAATTATTTTTCCAAACCCCTAATTTGTTCTGCACCTATAGCAATCCCAAAAATATGGGTTGTAAACATTCTATGAAAAATGTAAGTCAGAAATCATTTCTCTCTCATTAATTTGAACTATACCATCCAATTTTGTGAAAGTGACACAGGCTCATACAATGGATTTGAGCCAACAGATCTCACAAGAAAATTATACCTTTCCACTAGATTGTCCATAACCAGAATAGTCATACCTGCACAGCAAACCAAATCACATCCATAGCTCACAATACTAAAAAAATGAACATGGAAACTCAAACTGATATACTGACCCCATTAGATTAACACCCAGATAAACACTAAGCTCACTGAAAACGTGGTACATCTGACCAATATCAGCAGCATTTCCATGAGAGTAAAGCACTGTGAGTGAAGCAGATGGGTTTTTGATAAACAAGGCAACAATCTCGTTCCCTTTCTTGGTGTTGATCTTCACCACGTCCACATCTTCTCTGGGATGAACATCAGAGATCCTCATTTTCCCAGTCGGTTCATCAACGAATATGTTATAGGAAGGAGGATCTGGGGGAAAAAATGCAAACTTTGCAGCCATAGACGATGTTGCAGACCCCATTTTGATTTTGATCGGGGGAGAATTGAAAGATTGGTTTAGGAGGTGACTGTGATTTTTATTGCATGGTAAAGTATGGATTTTGTTTCGAGTGGAATCATGGGGAATTATATTTCATTTCTCCCCAAAAGAAAAAAGAAAGAAAGTTCTTGGATTTGGTTACAGAGAAAATGTTTGAATTAATTCCTGGTTTTTGGGAGATTGATAGAGAGGCAAAGATGAAAACTTGGAAAGGACAGGAGAAAGATACATGGAGATATTGGAAGGAAGTCTTGTCGGACAAGAGTGAATACCTAGTCTTCTTTCTTTAGTATGCAATCTTACTCTGTTTTTTCTTTTTCTTTTTTTCTGCCTTTCTTTTATTTGTATTTTCATTATAGCATGGACTTGGATTTTCTATTTGAATTTCCTCTGCCAATCAATCCTGCGGTTATAAGTTTAACCCCACATGCATATCTCCAACAGGTGTATTGTAATGAGCCTATTTTTCTTAAACTCACACGGTTTCAAATTTATGGCATACATCTATGATGAAAGCTAGAACACAAATTTGATACGCATGATCAAACTCTTTCATTGTTTGGACGAGTTGAAGTCTCACAGTAAAATGTGACCATAGAATGTATTAGATCAAAATTTGAACAAAGCATAATTGGTGGATGCAATACAAAATCATAGGGTATTAACAAAACAGAAGTAAGATATAATTCTGCGTGAAATGGAGTAATAAAGAAAAATAAAAAGAAAATATTTGTAAATCATTGCCATAAAAATCAACCATAGCCATTAATTAACTGATGGATTGTGTGATCGACTATTTTTGAATTAAATGGGAAATCTTGAATCAGGGAAAATACTTTTGGAAAATGTTTAATTTGAAAGTTAAGCTTCGTTAATCTTTCATTTTTGATACAAATAATGGATATCATTGACTGCCCACAGTAATAAGTTGATCTCTAAGCAAATACTAACCAAGAAACTAAAATCCATGTTTAGAAAAGTCCAATTTAGTTTGAATGTTGCTCTTGTGACTTTGCATTCCATCGAGTGGGACTTCAAAAAATGAAAGAGTAAGGTGCCAAAAGTTAAAAATGAATGATGAACTTGTGGGGTAGATGATGAAGCAATAAGTAAAAGAAGATGAATGAGTGCTGGGTGGGGGGATGAGATATAAAAGGGGGAGGGAACATAGCATCATTGCATATTGGACTACATTACTTACTACAACTCATTTAGTTTTGATTCTTCAACATCAACACTAATGTGGCTTCTTCTTCCTCCTAAAACTCGATCAATCCTTATTCAATCATTAAGACTTGTAGCCTCAGCATTTCAGTGATAAAATTAAGGTGGAAGAAGCTAATACACCAAAAAATATGATATGTAAATAAAGTGGGTGAGTGTTGACTAATATATGTCACTTATATTTGTGGAACACAAATGCACCATTGTATTTCCTCTCCGCACTCAAGTTATTATTCATTGAAATTTCAAACACGATTATTCATTGAAATTTTTAAAAAGGAGAGACTTCATGCTTAAACCTCACCTCGTATGGAAATATTACTAATCCTCGATAAGAAGACCTTAAATGAAGCACCATTATCTTTTGTTTTATTATTGACAAAACATCACATATAAGGACCCAAAATTTGGGTCAACATTACAGATCAACAAAAAAGAAACAACACGTTGGGCAACAAACACAACAACCCAACTAGAGAGTCCAACCATGACCAAAAAAGAAAGTCCAACCAGGGAGTAAAGACCAAGGACGTGGCACAAGCCGGTGGTTCTTCGAGTCTTTGCGTGACACAGAGATGTCACTAAATTTGCTAACCAAAGAGGCATAACCTGATTTCTCAAATAATGCTAATTTGGTTCGGATATAATCCTCAATCAAGCTAAATTTGGAAAGCATCCAACTCTCAAATATATACGAGTATACGACGTATTTCCATAATTCAAATTTCATAACTAACGAACAAACTAACGCTTTCAGGAGAGTTTCTATTGGGACCTCCAAATCTGCTTACTTGACCTCACTCTATTATGAATTATTAAATGACATATATAACCTACTATAAAATGACTACTAGGGACAATAATTATACCAAAAAAATATTACATTTATTTTATGTAGACTTTCCAATTCAATAATATTAGATTGTATTCCTTATTATTTTCCTTATCTATTTTCATTTTTCAATTTCACTACATACTCATTAAAGCATTCATATATATTTAATAAAAATTAAATATATAAAAATGTATTATGATCATGTGACATAAAAATGTATGATATATATCTTGAACGCATATTGGTGAGGGAAAACAAAATAATTCATCTTATGATTTATGACCTAAATCTAAGTCAATTCATTATATTTGTAAAAAATAAAAAAAAATAAAAAAAATATTTAAATAATTAATCATGTGGTACAAAAAATACAGAAAAAAAAAACATTAAAAAAACGAATGATTTTTTTTTTAGAATAAAAACAAATGATTTTTTTTTTTGCACAGCTAAAATAGAAATTAAAAAAATAATAATAATAATAGTTCATGGCATTTTCTTATTGATTAGACATTAATTTTTGAAACTCAAGTTTGCTTAAGAAATGTATATTTAGTTAAGATTTATAGAGTGATTAAATCATTGAAATGACTAAATTTTTTATTTTAAAGATAATAATTTGTTTGCAAATTATATGAGTGAGGTTATTTGAGGAAGTTTAGTGAGGTTTAGTGAGTAAATTTAGTATTTGAAAATTTGATAAGAGGTGTAAAAAGCATAGAGGTCAAGTGAGTAAATTTAGAGGTTCCAATAGAAAAACTCCGCTTTCAGCCATCCAAATTCTAAAAAAGAACTTGCCGATCAAATAACATATTAAAAGATAACATAAAAAAGAGGAATAGATCAAAAAAGATAACAGCAAAAAAAAAAAAACGATCCCGACTTCGAGGGACAAGCGATTTGCCCCTTAAATCGCAAAGACATCTCTCTTAAACCCTAGCTAGTAGCCCCCCTTGATAAGCTTGATACATAATTAAATTAAGGGATCTTGACCAAAAGCACCAAAATTACCCAAAATTTTCCCACTTACCACACCAACAGATTTTTATTCCCACTAATCCAATTTAAAGGAAAATGACAATTTTGCCCTTAGTCTAATTAAGAAACCACAGCCACTGCCACTCATCTCTCTCTCTTCCCGATCCCCATCTCTCTCTCTCTCTCTCTCATCACCAATCGAATGCCGTCGTACCAGTCCATCTCCGAGACGGCCAGAATATCGCCGTCACCTTGAACCTCTCCACTGCCTTCAACGTCCCTTTGAAATCAAACTGCTATGTCAGAACCAGAGTCGCCGCTGGGTCGGGTTCCATCCGGAGCGCGTGCATCCCGGCGACCACAGCTATGAAATTCCTGTGGAGGCGAAAGCGAGGGTTGTAGCCGGTGAAGGAGAGCTTGTGATTGTTAGAGCTTGAGTCGAGGAAGTGAATCAGAGATTGGGGACGTTGACCCGGTCGTGGTAGTTGCTGAAATAGTCGGATCCGGTGAAGGCGCTCGGCGGCGTAGTTGGTGAAGATGTCCTTAGCGTCAATGGGCGTACCTGGTGAAGTGTTTGATGTGCGAGTGGGAGGCTTCAACCTCGCCGGAGGAGGAGGAGTAGAAGCCAGTTCGATTCCGGCCAAGTCTCCTCTGTGTCTTTTTTTTTTACTGGATTTTGGGTTTTTTTTTTTTTTTTTTTTTTTTTTTCAGCTGAGATCGAGTATGAGAGGGTGAAGACTTTTTTTTTTTTTTTTTGATAAAATAGGGGCAGAATGCCCAGAAGGAAAGAAATTGAAAAAAAAATTGTTCTATTGGGGGACAATAGACGTCTATTGCCTCCCAATAGATGTTTTGAATTGATGTAATCTCCTTTTTTTTTTCTTTAATCAAAGTTTTATTTGTCTAATTTTAGGAAAATTAGTTTCCATTTCGGTATTCGAAACGTCTATTGGGGGGCAATACATGGCTGATAGACATCTATTGGGGGGCAATAGACCTCTATTGCCCCTCTATTGGGAGGTAATAGATGTCTATTGGGGCAATAAACCTTTTCGGTGAGGTTTTTAAGAAAAGTCCGGTGAGCTGCAGCCGGTGACCGGAATCAGGCGGCCGGTGACCGGAATCCGGCGGCCGGTGATCGGAATCCGCGCAGCCGGTGACTGGATTCCTGCGATCGGTGACGGGGCTCCGGCGAAGTCTCCTATGGTTTCTCTCTCTTCCATTTTTTTTTGGGTCCTTGACCCAAAGCCCCAAAATGAGCAAAAGTTATCCTACTTACCCCAGCAACAAATTTTTATTCCCACATACACAATTTGACACCAAATGACCATGTTACCCTCAACCCAATTAAAGATTAACAATCACGCCATTCGACATCAATCACTCTCTCATCCCGATCTCTCCCCCCTCTGGCGCTGTTTCTCTCACCTCTGCGCCGTCTCTCTCGCCTCCGGCGCTCTCTCTCTCCTCCACGCTGTCTCTCTCGCCTCCAGCGCTGTCTCTCTCTCCTCCACGCCGTCTCTCTCTCTCCTCCGCAGGAAGCTCTCAAACGCCTCCTCGCCCATGGCTTCGATGTCTCCAATTTCTTCCCTCAGGTTCGAAAATCTAATTCCTAAGGCCTTTTTTGGCAGCAAATTTTGATCCGAGCAAATCGTATATATACTCTGAAGCTCCTGAATAGGAATTGCAGGTTGTTAAGAACGTAGCCACTCAGTCACTGCAGGTCAAGAGGCTAGTTTACTTGTACCTATTGCATTATGCTCAGAAGTATGTTAATCTGAATTACTGACTACTTGATAAGCTTTCGGAGTTGTTTGTGAGTTGGAATTTGAGTTATTGTGTGTGAAATTGCATGTTGCAGGCGTCCGAATGAGGCTTTGCTATTGATTAATTGCTTCCAGAAGGATCTTGGGGATCCAAACCCGTTGGTGAGGGCATGGGCACTGCTAGCCATGGTCGGGATTAGGCTGCATGTTATTTCACCTTTGGTTGTGGTTGCTGTGGGAAAATGTGCTAGAGATTCGTCTGTGTATGTTAAAAAATGTGCTGCCAATGCACTTACTAAGCTAATGATTTGCGCCTTGATGAATATATTGCCAGTATTGAAGAGGTCTGATTCATTTTTATGTTCAATAGTTGCAGACTTGTGGGAAATGGAAACAGTTGTGCATATATGTTCAATAGATCTTATTTGGTGGTGAAATGGAGGAAACATTTTGTATTCGCAACAGCAGTATCATATCATTGTCATGTTGCTTGTGCACCTTTTTTTTTTTTGGGTAAAATGGGGGCAGAGCAGAATGCCCAGAAGGGAGGGGGAGTTACTATTACGGGGCAATAGATGTCTATTAGGGAGCAATAGACGTTTTGAATTGATGTAATCTCCTCGTTTTTTCCTAATCAAAGTTTTATTTGTGTAATTTTAGGAAGATTAGTTTCCATTTTGGTAATCGAAACATCTATTGGTGGGCAATAGATGTCTATTGGGGGGCAATAGACCTTTATTGCCCTTCTATTGGGGGGCAATAGACGTATATTGGGGGGCAATACACTACTAAGGCAATAGACGTCTATTGGGGGGCAATACATGACTGATAGATGTCTATTGGGGGGCAATACATGACTGATAGATGTCTATTGGGGGGCAATAGAGGTCTATTGCCCCTCTATTGCGTAATAAACATTTCCGGTGAGGTTTTCTGAAAAGTCCGGTGGGAGGCGGTTGGTGACCGGAATCTGGCGAAAGTGGGCCGGAATCCGGTGACCGGATTCCGGCGACCGGCGAAGTCTTATATGGTTTCTCTCTCTTCCATTCTCTCTTTCTCTCTCTCTAAGTAATAAAGGGTAAGGGTAAAATGGTATTAAAAAAAATTTAAAAACAAAAAAAAATCTTAATGGGCCATTAGGGAAGACCTCCTTAGAGTGTTTTGGGTAAGAGAGAATTAAAAAAACTTAATGGGGTAAGTGGGAAAAAAATCCCTAGAAATGGGGTAAATGGACAAAAACCTTTTTTTTTTTTTCTCTCTCTCTCTAAGTAACAAAGGGGTGAGGGTAAAATGGTATTAAAAAAAAAAAAAAAAAAAAAACTTAATGGGGTATTAGGGAAGACCTCCTCATAGTGTTTTTGGTAAAGAGAGAATTAAAAAAACTTAATGGGGTAAGTGGGGAAAAAATCTCTAAAAATGGGGTAAATGGACAAAAACCCTTAAATTGAACTCACTAGAAGCCACTTTTTTTTTTTTTTTTTGATCAAAATAGGTCAGCCCATTATATAGATTCAGCAAGCAGTACAAAAACGAAACACCCCTAAGGGGTCGACAGAAAGAATCATTCCTTAGAAAACCCTAAAACCTATTCTGAAGACAAGAATAAGACCCAGGATATCCCCAGTACACCCACCTTTTAGAAATTCCACGCACCATTATTTTAAACAAAGACCTAGAAACTCCAAAGCAGAATAAAAAACCCTCAGAGAAACTGGTCTTTGCGACCAAGATAAAAAATTAAACAACATTTGGAGTAGATGATGATGTATCACCATCCACTCCGTCTTCATTCGTCAGAGCCGCCCAAATTGACAAGTTCCAATCAACCTCAGTCCAGCAAGAAATCCATGCACCCCAATATCCAGCCCACAGGAAACCCAACATTCAAGTACGGGCCCAACATGAACAGGAAACCCAACAGCCCCACCCATGAACAAGAATCCATCTCAGGCCCAACAACTCTGGAACCCAAATACCAATCCAGCAGCCCATAACCCAGAATAAGGCCCAAAGCATGGAGACTGTTGTGGGCACCCCAACACCACCACCCAATAGTTTTCAGCCACCAGAACCATGAGCCGGCGCCGTCGCTGCACGGTCTCCGCCACCGAACGCTCGCACCGTCGCCGAGAAGCCTCTATCACCATGTCCCAATGAGACGCCGTCCCAGCCGCCAACAGAAGCAAACCGGGTCAGATCTCCATACCCAGTGGCGGAACTTGGAGCCCAATCTTGGAGGGGCCAAAAATTAATAGTTTAGTAAATTGGGGCAATGGGGGGGCCATATATATACAAAATTGTTGACTTTATTGGTGTTATACACGGCTGGTTAAGGAAATTTGAAAACATTGGGGGGGCCATGGCCCTCACCCGCCCCTATAAGGATCCGCCACTGTCCATACCCAGTCGCCACCCCCTAATCAACCCAATCAGATCGCAGCAGAGTTAACCCCAGTCCTCCGCTGACCTTGATCGACCCCCTTTGAAAGCCAACAAACTCTCCTAGCAAATCCCTAACTAGCCAATTCCCAGTTGGATCCTCCATTGAGCTACGTCCCAAGGTCGAATCTAGCCATAGCGGACGCTCTTCGGAGAGTCCGAGAAACAAGCCGTCCACCATATCACTCTCCCCCAGTCGAAACGCCGGGACTAAATCGACGACAGAGGAGTAAAGAAAAGCCCCAGACCAAGGCGGCCCTCCATAACCCAAACCAAACACAGCAAGCAAGACTACACAATTAGCCACAGGACTAGTGATGACGATGGCCATCAAGGTTTGGAAAATTTAGAAGTTTTGTCGAAGGTTGGAAGCCGTCGAGTAAACCCTAGCAGAGCGCCGCTAGGTCAAGAGATCTGAAAAAAATACTTGGATGAATATATGCTCACTTAAACTTTTAATTACTAGAAGCCACTCTAATCTCAGGTATGTTTAAGCAAAAGGTATATCTAATGAACATTGATCCTAGCTTCATAAAGAAAATCGATCAAACGCACTAATTTACCAAACATGCATTGTAGTAGAATAAACATAATGCCACGTTTTCAAAATATAGGAAAACTGGCGAAAACAAGCAACCAAAAAACCCCAGTCAAATTCCAATCCCTAATCATCAATAAAACCGAGCCGAGGAGCTATTAACATATATGGAACCAAAGTATAAATGGCATTATGATTTGGGAGTAATTAAGATTCAAACTTGAGACTTCAAAATAAATAACTACTTGTTAAAGAGAAACTGAATTTGAGAGAAATTTGCTGTGTCCCTCTCATTGATAATAGGGGCCTCTTTATATATAGGATTACAATGCATAGAATCTCAATCGTACATTGAATAGGAATCTAGATCCTTCTAATTTAACCCTATTACCACTAGGTCAAGTAACCTAGAGTTTGAGCCAAACACAAATAGAGATATCCTTAAACACTCCCCCTTGTGTTGTCCAAACGCGGTGCTTCTCTCGTTGCCTCGTTAAAAACCTTGCCGAGTAACAAAAACCCAGTGGGACAAAAATAACCTCGGTCGAAGGGGAAAAAGAGCACAACACACCCTTCACGTTTCGAGGTGAACATGTAGAAATCTCCCCCTGATGTCTGCGCCTCCCCCTGATGACTACGATCATGGGAGTTCAGATAATTTCCGCAAGCCAATTCTTGCCACATGTTTCTCGAACGTGGATTTGGGCAATGACTTAGTAAACAAGTCTGCCGCATTGTCCTCAGATCGAACCTGGTTCACTTTGATCTTGAGGAGCTTCTGTTGTTGCTAATTGTAGAAGAATTTGGGCGATATATGTTTGGTGTTGTCGCCTTTGATGTAGCCTTGCTTCATTTGTTCAATGCAAGCAGCATTATCCTCATAAATGCTCGTTGGCTCATCTGTGGTAGACTTCAAACCACAATTGCTTCGAATATGCGTAACTATGGATCGAAGCCATATACATTCACGAATTGCTTCGTGAAGAGCAATAATCTCTGCATGATTCGAAGAAGTAGCGACTAAGGTCTGTTTTGTAGACCTCCAAGATATCGCGGTCTTTCCCATGGTGAAAAACATAACCAGTTTGGGAGCGACCTTTGTGTGGGTCAGAGAGGTACCCAGCATCAGCAAAACCTTCCAAAACACTTATATCGTTTTGGGATGGGGAGAGGGAACGCAATCCACCATGTGTGGCGTCCCCGACACTTGATGGGTCCGAATCCATCTTCTCTCTGTAGGGATAGAACAAGCCCATATCAATCGTACCACTTAGGTATCGAAAGATATCTTTAACACCAGTCCAATGGCGTCGTGTTGGCGCAGAGCTATATCTAGCTAGCAAGTTCACAGCGAATGAGATATCCGGTCTTGTGCATTGTGCTAAGTACAATAATGCGCCTATTGCACTTAGGTATGGCACTTCTGCCTCTAGCACTTCTTCATCGTCATCTTTTAGACGAAATTGATCCTTATTTGGATCAAGACTACGGACGACCATTGGGGTGCTTGAAGGCTTAATCTTGTCAGTGTTGAAACGCCTAAGCATCTTTTGGGTATAAGCTGATTGATGAATCAGGATACCATCTCTACGGTGCTCAAGTTCTAAACCGAGGCAAAACCGTGTTTTCCCAAGATCTTTCATCTCAAACTCGGATTTCAAGTGTTCAGCGGTTTCCCTTAACTCTTTAAGGGTGCCAATTATGTTCATGTCATCGACATAAACCGCTACTATTGCAAATCCGGAACTTGTCCTTTTTATGAACACACATGGGCATAGTTCATTGTTGACATATCCCTTTCCAATCAAGTAGTCACTTAGACAGTTATACCACATCCGTCCGGATTGTTTCAATCCATATAGTGAGCGTTTCAATCTAATCGCAAACGCGCTCCGTGGTTTAGAGCCACTTGATTTGGGTAACTGAATTCCGTCTGGAATCTTCATGTATATCTCTGTATCTAGATCCCCATATAGATGCGCAGTAACCACATCCATAAGCTGCATGTTCAGTTTTTCGGAAACTACCAAACTAACAAGGTAGCGGAACGTTATGACGTCCATTACGGGAGAATAGGTCTCCTCGTAGTCGATTCCAGGGCGTTGTGAGAAACCTTGCGCCACAAGGCGAGCTTTGTACCTTACAATCTCGTTTTTCTCATTACGCTTTCTAACGAATACCCATTTGTCACCAACTGGTTTGGTGTTGGGCGGTATTGGCACAACTGGTCCGAATACCTTTCTTTCGCTAGAGAATCAAGTTCTGCCTTGATCGCATCTTTCCATTTTGGCCAATCAACTCTACGTTGGCATTCATCAACGGAGCGTGGTTCGATGTCATCGGTCTCAATAATCTCACGCGCCACTGAATACGCGAATACATCATCAATGATGATGGAGTTTCTTTCCCACGTCCCATGTACACTAGTGTAATTAACAGAGATCTCTACGTTCTCAGGGATAGGTTCTGACACTGAGGCGTCCCCCAATGATGTCTCTTGGACATAACCATAATCCGGAACATTCTTATGGGACAGATTTTGAGTATCGAGGATCAAAGGATTTGTTTGTGCCTCATTCGCTCTCTTTCTAGGGCGAGTATCCTTCGAACCAATTGGTCTACCGCGCTTCCTTGCGGGACCTGCGGCCATAGATGCCACATCATTGCCATGTTGGGCAATGGCGCCATCTCCTGGTGTCACAGGAGAGGCGTGATGTCCAGTATTTGGGACATCGATCCTTGCAGGCACGTTTGCAGCAAGTATGTGTGATCTCGTCACTTTGGCAACATCAGAAAACGCATCAGGCAGAGTGTCTGCTACGTTCTGGAGCTCGATTATTCTTCGCACTTCAAGTTCAGACTGTGCGGTACGGGGATCGAGATGAGACATAGTGGGGACAGACCACGACAATTCCTGTCGTTCCTGTTGAACATATGTGTTCTTATCTCCCCCTAACGATGGGAAGACTGTCTCATCAAAGTGACAATCCACAAATCTAGCGGTAAAGAGATCGCCTGTCAAGGGTTCAAGATAGCGGACGATCGTTGGAGATTCATATCCAACATAAATGCCCATTCGTCGTTGTGGACCCATCTTAGTACGTTGTGGCGGCGTAATGGGCACATAAATGGCACACCCAAAAATGCGTAAGTGCGAGATATCAAGCTCGTACCCAGTCACTAGCTGTAACGCAGAGTAAGATTGGGTTGCAGTGGGTCGTAGACGAATTAGCGTTGCTGCATGCAATATTGCATATCCCCAAGCAGAAACAGGGAGATTGGTGCGCATAACCAATGTCCGTGCTATCATCTGTAGTCGTTTGATAGCGGCTTCTGCGAGACCATTTTGGGTATGAACATGGGGAACAGGATGCTCTACATCAATCCCCAGTGACATGCAATAGTCATCGAATGTTTTCGATGTAAACTCCCCAGCATTATCAAGTCGAATTGACTTAATAGGATGGTCAGGGTAGTGAGCCCGTAGACGAATAATCTGGGCGAGGAGTTTAGCATAAGCAGCATTTCGAGTGGACAACAGCGCGACATGTGACCAGCGTGTCGACGCATCAACCAATACCATAAAGTATTTAAAAGGTCCGCATGATGGTTGAATTGGTCCACAGATATCCCCTTGGATTCTCTGTAAGAACGGAATGAGTATTTTGGGATCCTTTGCGTAGGACGGTCTCGGTCCTAATTTCCCGAAGGAACAGGCTTTGCAGAAAGAGCAAGGGGCCGTAGAAGCAACCAATGAGAATTTTGGTTGGGCCTGAGTGTTTGTAGCGCTATTAGAAGCAAAGTGTGTGACTACATCTCCCATTCTGGCGTTAGAGCCATGGAAATTGGTGTGTGTGGCGTCATGGCCACTAAGAGGAACAATCATGGTGTCATGCTCATGGTTGGCGCCATTAATGGCGTCATCACATGGGACTTGGGTGGCCCTATGGCGCCCCAAGACGGCAGCAGCTCCAGATGCTGCCATTGTTGCGGTCTTGCTAAGTCCTTGAATCAATTTTCGATTCTTGCTTCTTCTCACTCTGAAGAATGGATGTCCGTGTGAAGTCTTTAGTATACGGAGCATCATATCTCGACCAGGATGTCCTAGTCGGTCATGCCAAAGCCAATATGTGTCTGAATCCAAGAGATCTTCTCTTATGACATTATTGGATTCAATAGGTCGAATTGTAGTGACATAAAGTCCACTAGATTGACACATAAGCTTCTCTAAGATGCGCTTTCTTCCGCAATCATTAGAGGTAATGCAAAGGAATTCTATTCCGTTCTCACTATGCGTTTCCGCATGGAATCCGTTGGCTCTAATATCTTTACAGCTCAATAAGGTTCGATTTGCCTTAGGAGCATAGAGAGCTTCAGTGACTTTAATCAAGGTGCCATTAGGCAAAAGGAATTGGGCCATTCCATGTCCTTGAACTAAACCTGATGGCCCAGCCATCGTAGTCACAGATGAATATGTAGGCAACATCTCCAAGAATAATTGCCTATGTCGTAGAATGGTGTGCGTAGTCGCACTATCCGCAAGACATTGAAGTTCATCCATTCCTAAAAGAAAAGCTCGTAATTAAAAAGGAGTCATAAAGAAAAGAACTCAACTTTTATTAATAAGCCAAACGGAATTACATCATCGTTTCTTTAACCAATATGGCAATTGCCTACATATCTTGGAAAATAAAAAGACTTAATCAAAATCGCCAGTTTCTGGGTCTTGATCCTTGTAGTCTTCCACCCTTAGATCGAGATCACCATCTTGATCTTCTTGTTCCATGTAATTTGCCTCCCTTGCTTCACAATACATCTTGTATGCGTTTGCAACATTTTGGGATGCTTTACACGCCCTTGCCCAATGTCCTGGCAGTCCACATCTGAGACAAGCATCTTTACGGTCAGATTCCCTTGATCGAGGCACTTTAGGAGCGCTTTGAGGGCGGTTATATCCTTTGGTGGCGTCACCACCATAACCGGAGGCTTGGCCTCTTTCTCTCTTCACACGTTTACCTCCACGGTTCCGTGCACGCCTATCTTGATGGTTTCCTTCCTCTTTAGGGCGAGAATATGAACCAGAACGTCCAGAATTATCCCTATTCTTAGGGTTTCGCTCCTTGCGTCCTCCCTTGGAGGCGCGACTATAATTAGACTCCGGAATTGACTTGGTTCCCACGGGTCTAGAGTTATAGTTCTTCACAAGTATGTTGTCGTGCTTTTCAGCTATGTTCAAGGCACCAATTAGCTCATGAAATCTTGTGATGCGTCTAGCATTGACATCAATCCGATAGTTTTTGGCTATCATCAATGCAGAGACGGGGAAGGTGGAGAGAGTCTTCTCGATCAACATCGTATCAGTGATGTTCTGTCCACAGAATTCCATCAAAGATTTGATACGAAGGGCTTCCGAATTGTAGTCAAGTACAGACTTGAAATCACAGAAGCGGAGGCTAGACCATCTCACTTCTAAGTCTGGAAGCAGGGAATCACGGACGTTGCCAAAACACTGCTCGAGTTCTACCCATAGTCTTCTTGGGTCTTCCTCATTGAGGTACTCATTTTGGAGCGCGTCATTCATGTGCCTTGTCATGAGAATGATGGCCTTAGCTTCATTCGCCTCTCTCGTAGCTCTATTTGCTTCAAAAGCAGTAGCTTGTTGAGGACTACGCACGTCCTGACTTGGCTCTTGGATCGTACTCAGGATCCCATCAGCCTTAAGATGCTGGCGCACATCACGGACCCACTTGTGGTATCCTGCGCCTGTTGTCTCTAGTGGAGCGAAGCTCAACTTGTTCAGGTTACTCATCCTGAAAAACAACAAGAAAATAGGGTTAGTTTCGGAGCGAAAAAGGCTACCACGAAAAACTATAAAATTTCTGAGCGTAGTCGCTTCCAAGAAATTAGGGATTTTCTGAGCGTAGTCGCTTCCAAGAAAATCCGATTCCAAGAGGGGTTTTTGGATTAGATCGAAACGACGATGTATGTGGTCGATCGTTTTCTTCTCAACAAACTCTAAGTTTGGAGGACTCTACAAGCTCCAAGCTTGGAGTGAGCACGAACCCCCACAGTTCGGCTATTGGTCTCCCCTATGAAGAAGAAAGAGGGGTAGAAGAAGGGATGTTGGAAGTCCCCGAGAAAAAGAAGAAGAAATTGAAAAACTTCAAAAAACGGGAACTTTTAGAAAAGTTTACCTTGAAAAGATGCCGGAATTCTTGACCGGAAAAGATGTTGGTTGGGCTGTGCAGTGATACTGCAGGGTCGCTGCGAGAATGTCGCGAGGACGCTACGGAGATGCCGCGAGGACTGTTTCGGGGCCACTGCGGGGATGCCGCGAGGCCGCGAGGACAGTTGCGGGGCCGCTGCGGGGATGCCGCGAGGCCGCGAGGACAGTTGCGGGGCCGCTGCGGTGATGCGACTGCTGCGGGGATGTCGCGAGGCCGCGAGGACAGTTGCGGGGATGCTGTGGAGATGCCGCGAGGCCGCTTGTGAGTCGCGGTCGCGAGGGCAGGCGAGCGCGCGCGAAGGTAGAAGGCAAGCAGTGCTTGCGGGCGCTACAGGGGCAGCGAGGCTAACCAGGTAGGGTTAGCGATGAGTTGCGACGCGGGGGCTGTGGGGGCAGTAGTAGCGCAGGCAAGGCAAATCTGGTGGAGCTTGATCAATTTCTGGGGTTTTGGTTTCTAAAGCTAGGGTTAGGGCTCGTGCTGATAACGTGTTAAAGAGAAACTGAATTTGAGAGAAATTTGCTGTGTCCTCTCATTGATAATAGGGGCCTCTTTATATAGAGGATTACAATGCATAGAATCTCAATCGTACAATGAAAGTAATCGTACATTGAATAGGAATCTAGATCCTTCTAATTTAACCCTATTACCACTAGGTCAAGTAATCTAGAGTTTGGGCCAAACACAAATAGAGATATCCTTAAACACTACTAATATATAAACTATTGTAGAGATTAGTCGAGGACACCATCTTCAACCTAGCTAATTAGTATTTTCCTTATTCTCTTGCCTGAAGTGTTCAATATCAAGAATTAAATTTTTCATTATATCAAGTTTAGTAGCGTTTCAAAACCAAATTTCTCTCTTGAACGCGATATTAGTCTTTTTCCTACTTTGTACATGCATGAAATAGCTCAAAGACTATATTTAAATTCCTTAATCATTTCAAAACCAAATACAATTGTATTCATTACCTAATTGGGTCTATATATAATTAATTGTCAACCTAGCTATATATGTTGTCTCTTGATTAGAGTTGCTGATCGAATCTGAATCCCTTCGTACTGGCTCGATCAGTCTCATACGGTTTCCACATTATTAAATCACAACTGCCGGTAAGGTCTCCACCATTCTATACCCTTTTTTCTTGATCTCTGGATTTTTTTTTTTGGTTAATATCTGCTGATCTAATTAGAGGATGCGGTGGTCTTATCTATCTGAACTTTTGGTTAAAGAAATATATGGATCGTTGTTGTAGGTTTAGTATTTGGTTGTTTGAATTTGATGTCTTAGAGTGCATAAACAATGTGAAATTAAACCAACAAAAGAAGAAAGGCACAGAATGAATTTTGGGGCAGCACTTGCATGATTGTGGATTGTGGATACAGTACGATCAATGGGATGAACCACAATATTGCACAAAGTTCGACCTAATTTAGAGGTGGTTTTAAGCCCCCCGGGTAAAAAATTAAGAATAAGCTACACTGTAGACGAGGGACACCCACTGAAAGTAGCTATAGTTGGATCCATGAAATGCCTTTTATATTCTAGTTTATCATTCCCAATTAGTCCGGCCATGAACTCGAAGGTGGTTCATGTCATACAAGCAAGTTATTTATATGCAAATAGGCAAGAAGGGTGATTCCAAGAACCATGATAATAGCTAAGTGGTGTGATGTTAGAATAGATCAACCTAAGCTCAACTTGAAACAAAATAATTAAACGGGTCTATCCATAAGTTTTTCTTCTTCTTCTTCTTCTTCTTGTAAAATCCACCAAGTGAAAAAAGTCTGGTCATCTCAAATGTGTATACAAATAAATAAAATGATAATGCTTAGTGGTAATTTATCAACGGGTATATATATAGCATGCATATATGGTCGGGCGGTCGGCCTCTTTCAAACTTTTGAACATAGTTCCAAATCTAATTCTATGTATCATGCAATAAAACCAGAACTCATAATATGTAAAATTTGAACCATAAATTAATACATTCTCTCTTGCTTAAACTCACCGTTACATCTCATGCATTGTACTACGAATCATATGGGGATGCTCAAACTGCCTTGGCTGCACTTTCATGTATGAGAAACAGTAGCCTCCCAAAAACTGCATGTATACATGGAACAAGCTTAGGCAACCTCGGCATGCCAACCAAAGTAGGCTAAGCTAGCTAGCTAGTTAGAGCTAGCCAGGTCTTGTTTTTATTCTTGTTGTTGGCGGCAGACAGGCACAGAACACCTTAACTTCCTTAGCTTCCGTTCCACGCTACACTACATATTTCTCCTCTACTTGACCATGCCCTTTCGCCGTTTCTATATAGAGAGCTTCCAGGTTTGTTTCTGAAAATTCGAGAAACAGTACATCAAATTCTTCTCAAATGCTTCGAAGATCAAACTACACATGGGTGTGACTCGCCATTTTATGTAGTATTTGTAGTGCGTGTCTTGGTCACAGTACCCTCTAAACAATACTTCTAAGTTTTGGAAACCCTAGTCGATCTTCCGTTTGACTTGGTGTATGTGATAGCTAGCTACCTATATATTTGACTAGGGTTTTACACATTTGACTCTCTTTGAATTCCAGATTTCATTACATTTTGCTAGCCTTCAATTCTCACTAGCTTGCTTCTCTTTTCTTACGAGAGTTAAGGAAGACAGATTATATATATGGGTCCTGTGAAGTGTGCTTACTTAGCACTGCTGCTGTTTCTCTCTGCTGCATGCCTGTGGAAGACCTCCGACGCACATTCCCCTCGTCAATTAGGTACTTAATTATCTGCCTTTCTTTTTCTCTTTATGTATTTTTAAGGCCTCATTTTGTTTGCGGAAAGCTTCAAACGAGAAAGGTTTCAATTATTTTAGACTTATTAAACGAATATGAAAAAATTCTTTTGACATAATCGTCTCTGATCCGTAAGTCTGACAAAGTTGGCCTTAGATTTTCAGTTTCCTAGTTTATATTGCTTCAAGCAAATTATACAGATGTATTATCTAAGTTAAATACTGACTAACACCTCAATCTTCTATGATATATGTCAAGAGGGGAATGCTGCTGTGACAAGAATTCAAGCTGTTTCGACCGTAAATGTAAGGATATATGTCATGATAATACACACTTCAGATAAAAATGTTCATTAATTAATTATATCTAATAACTTGCATATATACGTGCAGGGAGATCATATTCAAATGGTCAGTCCTCCTGATATTGCTACCAAGGAGAACAGGCTAGGAGGAAGGAAACTGGCGGTTCAGAAAGTTAAAGCGGTGAATGGTGCGACTGCTGTAAGGAGCTCAAACCAGCTTGAAGGGAACTGTGGTGGTGATCAAGTGAAGCAGGGTAGTCATGTAGAGTGTAACCAACAAAGTGGTACTGGATTTGAGGGAGTTGATGAGTCTGGTTTTGTAGCTTTTAATGAGGATTACCATGCTCCAAGGCACCACCCGCCTAAGAACAACTAACTGATCTATCAATCGATCATTATGGAATTTAATCAAGTTATAAGTTAGCTATATAGACTTTCCAATAAAGTTTGGAGCTTTTGCTTAATGTTTCTTTATAATTTGTCTTGTTTCTTTTCACGTTTTTACTTTAGAATTATATTTATCTTTACTTATTTTGAATGAAAAAAATTCAAAAGAAAACAAATTCAGTATGAATAATAATGAATGAAAATGGGAGAAATCATTCCTATGTTGTTTACTAATGGAACAAAATCAGAATGGTATTCTCAACTACTTACAATTAAAAGCCGTAGTTATAGCTCAAAATGTAATGTAAGTTTATGAACCGAACCGTTAAATCTCTAAAATTCTTGTTTAAATATCATCTGCACGTGCAAATATATAATTTAGTTGGAAAGTCATTTTTTTTTAAATGAAATTGAAAGTCATTTGGGCATCAAAATATCAAAATATGTCAAACAAGGCAACAGTTTTTTTCTTCTTGGTACACACAAGTTAACAATTTTGATTGCTAGCAGTTTCATTTTGGTATAAACCATCCATTTAACCAATGTACTTTTCGAAAAAGCACAACATTGTATGATACATTGACAAAGTTCTTGGTGCTTTTTTTGATCTCTGCCAGAAAATAAGTTCTTGGTTTCTGGTAGAGAGATCAAGAGCAAGCTCCTTTTGCATTTCTGTCACAATTCACAAATCAGCAATAGGAACATGGTTGATGAGTTTCAACTACTTATTACCCCATTTAACGCACACAAGTGCTGAACCACAAGTCAACCTTATTGACCTCAAAAGGTACATAACGTGCACATCATCGCACTTCATTATTTCTCTTCCATTCTTCAGTCACTTTATGACAGAGCATCTTAAACCATACACTGACAATCGACAAAGCCCCGCATAAAAGACTCCCAAAGCCCCACGACAAACCCCATCTTCTTCTTCTTCTTCCTCCTCCTGATCCTCCTCTCACCAACAACAATGTCGATCTCCGGCGACCAAACCCACCGCCACCCTCACATCCTAGTCTACCCTTACCCTGCACAAGGCCACATGCTACCACTCCTCGACCTAACCAACCAACTAGCCCTCCGCGCCCTCACCATAACAATCGTCATCACCCCCAAAAACCTCCCAACCCTCACACCACTCCTCTCCGCCCACCCCTCAATCCAAACCCTCGTCCTCCCATTTCCTTCACACCCCAAAATACCCCCCGGCGTCGAAAACGTCAAGGACATCGGCACCCACGGCAACCTCGCCGTCATCAACGCCCTCGCCAACCTCCACGACCCGATCATCCAGTGGTTCGAGTCCCACCCTAACCCCCCTGTTGCTCTCATGTCAGACTTCTTTCTCGGCTACACTCTCCGCCTCGCTGACCACCTCAAAATCCCGAGAATAACCTTCTTCTCGTCCGGAGCTTTCTTGGCTTCGATTCAAGAGTACTGTTGGCGGAACCTAGACCTGGTCCAGTCGTCGTCGGTTATTGACTTCCCCTCTGTTCCTCGGTCGCCCTCATTGAAAAAGGAGCACGTGCCGTCGATTGTGTTGGCTCACAGAGGAACGGATCCCGAGTCTGAGCTCCTGAGGGTTTCCATGCTTGCCAATACCGACAGTTGGGGCTGTGTTTTCAATACCTTTCAGGACTTGGAGGGTGAGTATTTGGATCACTTGAAGAGAAGAATGGGCCACAACCGGGTTTACAGTGTCGGCCCATTGAGTCTGATTGGTGCCGGAGATGGTGGTTTGGATCGGGGAAACCTGAACACGGGTTCCGGTGGCGATTTAATGGCGTGGCTTGACGGGTGTCCTGATGGGTCTGTGCTGTACGTTTGTTTTGGGAGTCAAAAATTGTTGAATAGTAAACAAATGGAGGCGTTGGCTAGTGGGCTCGAGAGGAGCGGGGTGAGATTTGTGTGGGCTGTGAAGACGGGCTCGGCCCAAGAAGCAAAGGACGGGTACGGTGTTGTGCCCGAGGGGTTTGAGGAGCGGGTTGCCGGGCGGGGCTGGCTGGTGAAAGGTTGGGCGCCGCAGGTGTTGATATTGGGTCACCGGGCCGTGGGCGGATTCGTGAGCCATTGCGGGTGGAATTCAGTGCTCGAAGCGATAGTGGGTGGGGTTTTGATATTGGGCTGGCCCATGGAGGCGGACCAGTATGTGAATGTCAAGCTGTTGGTGGAGGACATGGGTGTGGCCATACAAGTGTGCGAGGGTGCGAGCGGTGTACCCGACCCGGCCCAATTAGGAAAGGTGATTGCCGAGTCACTAAGCGGCGACTCGGCTGAAAAGGTGAGGGCAAAGGAGCTGAGGGACAAGGCATTTGTCGCTGTGAGAGATGGTGGTAGCTCTTCAAAAGATTTGGATGAGCTTGTGAAACAGTTGAGCCAACTTTGAGCGGCAATGTGATTGTATGATTACCAATTCTTAATTTGAGAAGCATTGTTTTTATTATGTTATATACCTAGCGTAATGGTGTTTGGTTTTGCAAAGCAAAATAAAATCATGGTTAGAACAATGCCAACTACCAGTAATATGCTCCAAAACGGCAAAACTTACATAACCTCCGAAATGCGATGCTCCAAAACGGCAAAACTTACATAACCTCCTCAAGCATTTTGGCTGTTGATCAAATGCAATCGACTTGTATTTAAAAAAAAAAAAAAAAAAAAATATATATATATATATATATATATAAAAGTAAAAAATGTAGAGTCCTCATGTCATTCATAAAGTTTGAAGAGACTCAATTACTTTCAATATTATTAATATACTAGAAACTACTCACACACTGGCCTTGTTTGTTTCCCGGAAAATGGGCCTTGGGAAAGAAAGTGTTTCCTTTCCTGTGTTTGGGACAGCCATTGGAAGGGAAACACTTTCCCAAATGAAGGGAAAAAGTGGAGGAAATCCATTCCCTCCCCCCCCCCCCCCCCTCCGGATTCACTTTCCCATGAGAAAGGAAATTGATTCCTTTCATTTCCCACCAACCAAACATAGCCTATGAGTGTGGAGAAATGGGTGGCTACATGTCTAGAAGTAAGTAGTTTGTTTCTAAAACATAATAAAACTTCTTTTTAATTATTTATATAAGTTTTGCCTTTTTTATCCATAACAATTAGATAGATATATAAAGTTATTTGAGGGTATAAAAGTAAAAAAAAAAAATTATTCTCTTAATATATATATATATATATATATATATATATATATATATATATATATTTTATGTAAAGAGCTCATACATTAATGGGAGAGGATCCTCTCCTGAGCTATATTATTGCCTGAGCTTCCTGAGCTTTGCAGCAGATGGAGACACATGGCTCATATCAGATCCAATGGTCTATTATTTCTCCTTACCTTCACAACTACTTTGTTTCTTTCCTCTCTCTGTTACCGAAGTGTTCTTCTTTACCTTCTCTTTCTCTCTCTTCTTTTCCTTTTGTTCTTCCTTCACTATCAGATGGAATTCTCTCTCTCTCTCTCTCTCTCTCCCCTTATCAATCTCTTCTGCACTTAATTAAATTGCCAAGCTTCATTACAATTCTCAACTCTTTAACTAACACTTCCAACTCCTTGTTCCCATGAATCAATTCCATTTCTACAATCCTTCTAAACCCAGTCAACCTACTAAACCTAACACCATCCATCAAAATTTAAGAAAATCAAAATAACCCATATCAAATTTCCCACTTGATTTAGTTGATGCAACCACAGATGATGGTGGAGAATTTGACGATGAAGGTGACGTAGTGAGGTTTGGCGGAGATCTCTGGCTGGCGAGGTTGGCTTGGATTTCATCAGATCAGAGGTGATTTGGTTCCGTCTAGGATGACTGGATTTGGGATTGTCAATTGTGATGGAGATGACGAGCTTGGCATGATCTGTAGTTTTTGTGATGAGGAGAATGGGGTTGAATTATCAACTTGCAGCTGACTACAACAGGGAAGAAAACGATAAGGAGGAGAAGGGAAGAGAGAGTAGGGACAAAAATTTGGATGGGTATTATTGTAAATCCGTAACTCAAAAGTGATATGAGCCGTTGAATGTAATATGAGCCACGTGTCTTCATCTGCTGCAAAGCTCAGGAAGCTCAGGCAAAAATATAGCTCAGGAGAGGATCCTCTCCCTACATTAATATGGCTCTGGTTTATGGGCAAAGAATAATACAAAGAAGATTACTTTATTAAGACATTGTTAGTGCGGAGTAGTCTATGCTCGTAGGCAACATATTCGACCTGAATCCAAACATTGAGCACATCATTGTGGTATGTTGAAATCAACTACTTCAACAAAGACCATTAGAGGAACTTCAACTAGCATAGACAAGACGAACTCGATCAAGCTAAACGTGGTTTGTCACCTAACTAACAACTAGAAAAAGAAACAAACATAATAAAATGCTTAGGCCAGGCCAGAGCCCATTACCTCCCCAAAAACAAAAGGATTATTGAAGCAAAAGGAAACTAGGTTAAATTAAACAACAGCCCACAAAGACTAATGGGAAAGATAGAGCCCCAAGGCCAACAGATCTGGCCCAATCCAATCCTAGCCTTCACT
Organism: Rosa rugosa; assembly: GCF_958449725.1. Classification (NCBI taxonomy): domain Eukaryota; kingdom Viridiplantae; phylum Streptophyta; class Magnoliopsida; order Rosales; family Rosaceae; genus Rosa; species Rosa rugosa. Next base: position 6,577,268 of record NC_084824.1, on the reverse strand, counting down.
CCCCTATGCGAAGAGCCGCAGCAAGCCGTCACAACTCCATCGCCACCACGACTACACAAGAAGACGACACCAAGCCACCTCGACTCCACCGCTCAGAAACAACGATATAACTTGTGCAGCAATTCCAAAAACCAAAGCAAATCTAGAAAACCTGCGCGCCGGACCGCCAACTATTTCCACGATACCGCTATCACTGCCGCCGCCTGGAAATAATTTGAAACCAACCCCAGCCACACCGCCAATCGCCGTCCCTTGCACCGATAAAAGCACACCCGTCCGGCAGCAAACAACGACAACTAGGAAAGCACAATCACCACCGTCGCTCGCCACCGGACGAGATCGCTGATCTTGTCTCTTCACTCTCTGATTCTCTGGCTGTGCTCTCACGACTGACCAAAATACTTCATGACTATCTTATCTTAATAATAATATAGATGAACTATTAGTAAAGTATTTAGGTCAATTGGGTGGACCATTGCTCCTTTTTTTCCACTCTCCCTCTGTAATAATTCTTTATATTTAATATAGAAAAAATAGTTTTCGGATAAAAAATTATTTTTTTATATTATTATTTTGCTTATAAATTTTAGATTTAAAAATTTTCCCATATGAAGAAAGAAAATATTTAGTGGCGCTTATGCTAAAATAATATCTCAAATTGACTTTACATGTAATTGGCTCTAAAGTATTTGAGTGAACCATTTGCCCTCTTTTTCCACTTTCCTTCTATAATAATTCTTTAAATTTTATTTATTATTATTATTTTATATAAATTTAAAAATTTTCCCGCGAAGAGAGTCATCTGCCAAAAAACATATGATGAAATACTAGAAACTCTATCTAAAAGCCCACCCAGCGGCTCAAGCAGCTTGTTAGTATATTGGTTTTAAATTAAATTAATTCTCTCACATTTTGTCCTTAAAACCAGATTAACCCCCAGTTTAGAGCTGAGTGTTGTTAATCAGGTGAAGAAAGATGATTAAGTCAGCTAAAGCAATTAGAGGAGATGACCTCTTCCCCAAGACAAAACGACGCGAGCCATTTTCTCTCTCACTTGCCTACCTTTCCCGTCTCACTCCCTCCTTCCCCAAATCTCAAAATCCCTAGGGTCCGTCTACAGCCGATTAGGTTTTGATCACCATGGATGACTGGGAACTGATCCAAAGGAACATGTTTGACTGGGAACAGATCCGGAAGAAGAAGAACGGTGTCATGAAGCGTAGGACCAAACGTCCTGGAGGCGAGCAATTCACTATCCAGGCGAGCTTGGAGACGGAGTTGGAGACTTGGAGTCCATGGTTGCGGGGGTTCGTGCCACGGACGATGATTTACAGTTGAAGGCTGTGTCAAAATTTTGGGACCTGCTTGATGGAAACCCTCCTCCGATCGCTCAAGTGATTCAATCCGGGGTTGTTCCCAGATTCGTTGATTTTTTGCACAAGGAGGATTCTCCTCAGCTTCAAGTGTGCATTTGAGTACGTTGTTATCTGTGTTTTGCTCTATATACTCAAGCTTCTTACTTATATTTTTATTTTTTATTTTTTTTAATATATTTATATATATATATATATTTTTTTATGTCCAGTACATGGCTGCTGGAGTGCTGAATAATATAGCTGCTGGAACCTTTAAAGGACACCAAAGTGGTCATTGATCATTCAGCAATGCCAGGGTTTGTGAAGCTGCTTGCTTTGCCATTTGATTTTGTTAAGGAGGAGGTACTTGCTAGAATTTTAGGTATGAATCTAAAGAAGGAAGAAGAAGGTAGGAAAAGAAACGCAAAGAAAGTTGAGGACTACATTGTGTTTTTTCTACCCTATTGATTCCGTTTTCGCTGTGAGGCATTGTTATGAATTTTATGAAAATTAATGTGTAACGTCCCGTATCTTAAATTACCAATTTACAAGTTAGGTCGACGGTAAACGACCGTTATTTTCACTTTTACTGTCGTTTAAGTACTTTTAGTGGCCCTAAAAGTTGACTTTTTGATCGGGCCAAAATTTGAGGAAATGTTCTTCATGAAAGTTGTAGGGGACGTTAAACCGAGCGCGTGCATATGTGGTACGTAAAAATCGGAGCTCGTATGCAAAAGTTATAAGCGAAAGATTGAAGTTACTGTTCATGGTAATTAATATATATATGGAAAATTACTGTTGGTAGATTTCCATTTTCGGAAATCCACCCCAACTCGGTAACTCTCTCTTCTCCTTCCCCCGACCCTTTCTCCTCTTCGGTCCGAATTCTTCCTCCTTCGATTTCTTCCTCCTCCGGCCGACCCACGACGGAATCCGGGCACCGGCAGGCTCGCCTTCTTTCCCTTGTCACGCCTGGGGTGGTGTTTTGCGGTGGCTCGACCGGTGGAGCTCGGAATTGAGCTGCGAAGATTACTGTAGCCGATCGGAACTTTCATCGATTTCCGGCGATTCCGGCCGTTTCCGGCCACGAAATTGGCATCGAAGGTTCGGTTTTTGACATATATCATTTCCCCTATGGCCTTGTATCATGATTTATTGTGTAGAAGTCGAATTGACGAAATGAAATTCTAGGGTTCTTGGAAATTTCTGGGTTTGTGTTCATCAAATGATTTCGGCTGTTTTTACTTGTTATTTGGATGTGTTGTAGTTGAGAAAGAGGTTGGGTTTGTTGTTTTGCAGCTACTGCCAAAATTTGGTGGCCATTGGAGGTGGTGGCCGCCGGCGCGTGGGCCCCACGCGCCGCCACTGTAGGTCGCGTCTGGAGGCGCGTAGGGCAGCTTTTTAATTTCAATTTTTAGCCCATTAAATCCTATAATTTGAGTAGAGCTTGTTTATGAAGTTTGGTAATTTTTGGAGGAGTTTGGAATTGTTTGTGAATTTTGAAAGTGTGGAGTTTCGGTTGTTGATTTGTGGGAATCCGGCCTTCGGATTTCCCTTATTCCGTCATGGAATACCTTAATCGACGGATTGATATAATGGTGAAGTTTGGCTTGAAGTCGAAAGGAGTTGGAGTTGCTAGTTTACGTGGGGTTTTCGGGATTCAATATAGAATCGTATTGTTTTATCGAATTGTTGTTTACGGAATACAATTGTGTACAGGACGAGATACTGACTCATCGCTCGACGAGGATCCTTACGCTTGGATACCACGCTAGCCGTATACTGTGAGTGGACTTTTATTTTTAAATATTGATGCATGCATTTATTTTCTTAAATAATGCTCTAGTTTTAATCATATTACTTATTGAGCAAATGATTTGATTTTCGGAAATTCGATCTCGGTTTATCTCGTGGATTCGCTCTCGACAACGAGTTTCAAAGGTTGATTATGATTTATAATATTATTTGACAAATTGCTTATTTCCGAGGTAATTTTCCGGAATTAAGTATATTTCTAATTGCCGATTTAAGTTCCTGGAAGATTCTCGAGATGAGTTTCGATGGAGTTGGATTTTCTTATATATTTATCGACTTTCGGTTTTGGCGTTGGGAATGCCTTAATGATGATTTCGAGATTTTTCTGGAATATTATCGGAAATGAGATTTCCTAAATAAATTATAATGATTTATTAATTCTCGCCCATTTGTTTATGATTTCGAGACTATCTTGGCGTGCGGGGTCACGTCGTTGAATACATGGATTTTATCTTGAGAGATTTTGGAGAAGCCTTATGGATTTACGGATTTACTGGTTTTCGATGGTTTCTCCTCACCATACGCGGGTCATGTGATTAGGTCTCCTCCTCACCGACTTTGTGTTGGTGAGTGGCAGTTGAGGTAGCTTATTCTCCTCCTCACTTACTTTGTGTTGGTGAGTGGCAGTAGAGGTGATTTATTCTCCTCCTCACGTGGGTGGCAGTCGAGGTAATGTTCTCCTCCTCACACAATCTATGTGTGAGTGGAAGTCGAGGTTATTAGTTCTCCTCCTCGCACAATCTATGTGTGAGTGGCAGTCGAGGATAGGTAGAGCCTGGGAGGCTCCATTACCCGTATGGTGATATTTCTTCCCCATATCCTATCATTACTTGACTAGCGGGGCCTAGTCTGATTTCCGTTTAACCAGCAGGGCTGGTCTTATTCTGTTGAGTATCGGAGTTTCCATCCTTCCTTTCAGTTGTTTGGGACTAGCGGGGCTAGTCGGTTTTCTTGAGCAGAACTCCTTTTGTTTCGTTTCCTAAATCAGTGCATGCATCGGGAGATTTTTTTTAATAATTAAATGTGGGGAAGTATAAAATCTCTTTTGTTTAAAATTGCTTATTTTTGTCCACTCACACTAACGTGTTTTTCAATACTTTTCCCCTGGGCCCTTCGGTTTCAAATGCCCAGTTTGCAGGCGAATTGGTTGAGGTCGGGCGTACACGGAGTTGAGGCATAGTCAACAGCATGGCTTCCGCGGTTGCCTTTGAGTTAGGTTGTCCTTATTTACCTTTCTATTAGAATTGCTCTGATTACCTATGGGATTTATGTTTTTCAAGTTGAGGTTTGTGTTTTGTGAATTGGAGATTGATGTTGAGTTGGGGAGCAGGGTGGCTCCAGAAGTATAAGGATGATTTGATTTAGAAGTGTAAATGCTTTCTACAGGTTTTGGGTAGCCCATTTTAGGGGAAGTTCTGCCAAATTTTTGGTAGAATTTCTTCTAAGGTGGGCCCCGCAGGGCCACTTCGGATTTCAGGGTGAAATCCGGGGTGGGTCCTGTCATAATGTGTCCAGTTTGACTCGGGAATAATTGAGTCTTATCCGATAGTATCATGAGTCATGTGTACTACACATGCTACCTTATCTTTAAGAGGAGGGATTATTAGCCGCCAATGTTGGTAGCAAGATGACGAGCTCAAAGTGAGTTCTCAAAATTAATCCTGTTGAAAATTGTTAGTATATAGCAAGTAGGGATCGTTCTATTCGGGGATTGAGGGTGCTCTTGTCATTTGAACATCAAAGAAAAGAATATTAATTACAAGTATACAATATTTACGAAAATTTACAAGATAATTAAGGGGATTTCAAATTGGTTTTTATTTACTAAACTAATTAACTAATTACATTGATGAATCAAGGATATAATGAACGGATAGGATGTATGATGAAGTTAACAACCTTTAACACGAAATCAAGATCACAAATCATAATTCACGAATCAAAACACATACTTGAAAGAAATCAATCAAGAACAAACCATGAACGCATGCATAAGTTCTTTTTACTTTGCTTAGTTAAATTAACTAGATGAACGCATCATAGTTAACCCTATTAAACATGCAATGCTAGTGAGTGATCAATCCATTAACAAACATGTTCAACGCATTAGACACTTAGAAAGTTTGATTGATTTAAGAAAAACACACAAGCTAGAACGCTAATCAAGCATGCAATTCTCTTTGTTGATTTACCTAAGTAATTATAGGTTTTCCACTTTAATTAACAAGACCTAGAACGCTAGCATCTTATTATGGATTCAATCATGCAATTCGAAACCTAAGTTGGCCATCAAAGAAATCGAAAACATGAAAGATAGGATTGAAGAACAAAACCAACAAACATTCAAGAACACATAATGAAATCGCAAACAATAATCTTAAAATCCTAAAACGAAATCATGCTTCAAGGTTATTGGAAACTAAACATCAATACATACACTTTAATCTAACAAGAAATCGCATCATCCAATAAAACCAAAAACATAGAACGCTATTGAATCTTATTTTTATATTACAAAACAATAAAACCGAAAACAAGAGATTAAGGTTCATGGTTACACTTTTAAAGAAGCTTTAAGAACGCAAGAAGATCTTCAAAGGTGGTGGACGGCAAGGAGGCTCACGGCAAGGATGGTTGATGGAGGATGAACTTGCTTCATGGTTTCAAAGTCTTGAACAATTAGAGAGGCCGAAACCTTAAGATAAAAAAGGGAGGAATTTGCGATTTGATTCTGGGTTTGATGATGATCTTCACGGCAAAACATCCCTCCTTTATATAGTGCACCGCCTAGGCTTTGCTTCCTTAAGAATTCTCCTTGTTTGCATCATTCAACCAATGAGAAAATTCCATTAGAAGTAGAGAACAAGTCACAGGAAATTTTATTTTATTTTCTTTTCCTGATTGCACACGAAGTAGATTTTCTCCCAAACTCTCCATAATTGCTCTTGCCGAAATCTTCTTGAATCTTCTATGTATTTCACGGAAAAAAATCAATAAATATTGATTTAGGATTCTCCCAAGACGTCAAGAAGGGTCTAGAAACTCATGTGCAAGTCATGTTTCAATCTTTGGGCCGGACTTCTCAATTGAACAATTTCAAAGCCAATTCTTCAGCTGAAATTTCTTGTGCATTCTAGAATATTCTTGAGCAATCTTGAGTCATCTTGAAGCCATAGCATCTCTTAGCCTCACTAGGTCTCCTAGTAGCATCAGGACTCCTAGTGTGATCAGGTTTCCTAGTCCAACTAGGACTTTGTCATTTCTTCATTTCCGAACATCATTTTTCCGAGTTCACTCCTAGTTGAGTTAGGATTCCTACTTCAATTGAGATTTATGGAGTTGGCCCATTAAGTCTAATTGCTCCGGAATCAGGCAGTCTGCAACGAGCTAAACCCGTTGCAAACTACCTGATCCCGGATTCAGGAGTTGACGTGCTGAAGTGGCTTGATGGGTGCCCGGATGGGTCAGTGATCTACATTTGTTTTGGGAGTCAGAAGTTGCTAAATAGGCAACAAATGGAGGTGTTGGCTTCCGGGCTCGAAAAGAGTGGAGTTCGATTTGTGTGGGCTGTGAAAGAGGGCTCGGCCCAACAGATTGAGGAAGGGCTCGGAGTTGTACCTGATGGGCTTGAGGAAAGGGTTGCCGGCCGAGGAGTGTTGATAAAGAGTTGGGTCCCCCAGGTGTTGATCCTGAGTCATCAGGCCGTAGGTGGATTTATCAGCCACTATGGGTGGAACTCTGTGCTCGAAGCTATGGTTTCGGGTGTGTTGATATTGGCCGTAGGTGCCAATGGAGGCTGACCAGTTTGTGAACGCCAAGCGGTGAAGGACATGGGCGTCGCTGTACAAGTGGGTGAGGGTGCTAATGGGATACCCGACCCGGCCCATTTGGCAAAGATGATCCATGAGTCACTGACTGAGAACATACCTGAAAAGGTGAGTGCAAGGGTGCTTAGGGACAAGGCATTTGGTGCTGTGAGAAATGGTGGGAGCTCTTCCAAGCATTTGGATGAGCTTGTGAAAGAATTGGGCCAGCTTAAAGTAACAAAGTGATTGAGAATCGGTGCTTATTGATCAATTGGAATACCAGTGTTCTATGTACTTGTGCCTATGCTATGCTAGTGAATAAGTGTGTGATACTTGTAATATGGACATAGTTTTGCTTTAGTGTTTTCCCTATATATCATGCTACTAAATAAGTGAAGCACTTGTGTTTGATTGTGCTACTGTCGCTCTGAAATAGCAATGCCATATCCTTTGTTGTATTGTTTTGCCAACATCAAGTGAAGAAAGGGGGATACTCCTCACGTGGAGGAGCAAAGCCGACTCCAGAGATGGCGACCGAAACTGTTGTGCGTGGCGCTGCATGTGGCAAGTTTTCACCATTAATGTTTGATGAAAATTGTACGGAGGTACCAAGTTGAACTAATGAACGAAACAATTGCAACCAAAATTCCAGTACAAAGTATTCAACTAATAATTCAACAAATAATGATGATAGACAAATATATTCCCATTCCTAAAAGTATTGATGGAAACTTATATCCCGAGTTATAAAGTAGCTGGAGAGTTGCATACACTTACCCCTTGAAGTTTGTTGAACATGTATAAATTGAAAGTTGGAGTTGGGAAAGGCAATAAGAAAAGAAACGAAGAAGAGAATCATATCGTCAATTGAACAGTGGCAGAATCCAAACTCCAACTGCAAGTTGCCGACGGCAATCGTACTGTGTAACAGTCTCATTCTCCATACTGAAAATATGATATGGTTTGCGGCCAGCATGTTCAAAATAAGGCACAAGATAGTTGGTATAGTATATTGAATTCGGCTTACAACCAGGAAAGTTTGAAGCCAAAACCGACACTGAATGACCACCGCCCAGAAACAAAGCCTCATCTCCGACGCTTTTTACCTCAACTTGCTCCACAACCAATCCATCTTTGACGTTGAACACTACCTTCTAAACCATGAATTTCTCCGTAGACTTGAATATATTTGTCACATCAGAATATGAAACTAGCCTTCGGACATGCCACAGATGGTCTCCCTTGCTTGATTTCACAATGTAGGAATTAGCAGCGTAGGTTTTGAAGGGGGCTAGAGGCGTAAGTCTCTTTGCTTTTGGCCGCTTTCTAGGTACATTACAGTCATTAACGTCAAACAACACAATCCTTCCCTGACGTCCAACAACGTAGATTTGGTTTTTATAGAATGTAACATCCTGAAAGGCAGTATTGTCGCCTATCTAAGTAAATCCAATCTTTCCAATGCTCTTGTCCTCCTTTACTGAAAGCCAACCTTGTATCAGAGTAGCCGTAGAGCACAATGACCAGATATTGTCCGGATGCAAGTTGGGATTTGCGGACAATATAACATTTAGGATCTATTTCTTGTAGTTCAGATCATCTTTCAATATGGGGGAGTACATCATGGAGTGCAAGGGAGGGAGACAAATGGGCGCCACTGATTTTTTGAAAGGGTACACCAGAGTTATGTTGAGAAGAAGACCGACTACATCTACTGTGACCAACCAACCATGGCTAGAGCCACAACACCTCTTGCCGAAGCGAATGTTGTTATATCTCTTTTCTGTAGAAATGCTGTGCAGTCCATGATGTCCTTCGGATTCGGACTGCAAGTCTGTAGAGCCCCAGAAAATGGGAAGCACCTGGCCCTCACGCAAGTGCTGCGTTGCCTTGTTATAGTCTTTTGAAAGGGATTCCCATTCTTTGCAAACCCTGGCGAAACAAAGATGGTCTACAGGCTCAAACAACTTATCTTGAATCAAGAAGGCAACATCTGTAGGAAGATTTCTCCATTCTGATTCTGATTCCATAGCCTTGTTCCTGCGAGTACCGAGCTTTTTGTTTGGCTTTGGATGGTTGGTGGTTTCACTCATTGAAAAATCGATAACTTTTTCATGTCTTTTATATAGAAGTGGCACTTAATCTACAGGAAATTCGTTTCATTTTTTATTTCTATGTTATTGTTTCCTTGTTCCTGTGGAGTTTTCTTATTTTTGGAGAGTGAGTGTTTCTCTCCTTACAGGTCTCCTGTGAAATTAGTTTGAGGCATCCACAGTATAAAATCCGTATACTGATAAAAAGAAAATATGTTGTCTAACAACAATGGTTTCTTTCATTTTACGAACTATCCTGTACAACTACAACCACAATAAGCACCTATTAAGTTTGTGGCGAAAGACATCTAACAAAGTCCAGCAAATTGTTATTACATTTCGGTGAACAATATAAAATTCAGACTACATTTGCATGAAGTAACTGCTATGTTCTTGCTGATGAGGAGAGCATGATGAAGTGAGGAGACATGGTGACTCAATTCACCATTCTTTCCAGGTTTGGCCATGATTTTAAGGGGCAAGCAAGCCATATATGTTTGATTGTTTTGAGAAGAAGCCGACCTCACATCTTCTTTCTATAATATTGAAAATCAACCCCAACCATATGGTCATGGAGAAAATCATTCAAGCGGAACTCAAGTAGGTGCCTTTCCGGAAGGCATGAGACAGAGACATGCATGACTGTTGACTAGCAATTTATCCCTGCAAGAAAGGGCAACTAGTCACACAAATCATCGACCAGGAACTCTGGTATGTTAGAAAGAAAAAATTAAGAAAAAGAAACTTTTAGGATAGTTTTTGCTTTGATGGGAACACCACCCCACCTTGCTCCTGAGTCCTGACTCCTGAGTTATAATCTATACAAAGAAAGTAAACAAGGAATTTGAGATTTTTGATTGAAGCCACAAGGAAATACTAAAATAAAGCCGGACTTATAAGAAGGGTGAACAAAAACATTACCAGCAAGTAGGATGAGAACTCATTTTCAGAGGGAATAAAACGATTTGGAAAGATGCTTTTGAACCAGTTTCAACTCCATCTGTCAGGAACGCTTTTTATCTAAGCTTTGCTAGCTCCTGGAGTTGTCCTATTAAATGAATCAGAACACACATTATAGTTACTCTTTATAATCAATAATACCGAACAAATGGAAGCATATCTGGACTTACTTTAAAGTTTAAAGTCACATCTTAGGAAAATGCCAGAAACAAAAGCTGCAGTTTATCCCAGCTGAGATTTCACTTCTTTGCATCTCTTGAAGAACCTTGTCTGGAAGGATATAGGGTGGGCCTGAGCGCTGCATAGAAAACCACAGACCTAAGACCACCTAAAATAAATTGATAAAAAAAAGTTTTTATAATTAACAAAAAAAAAAGTTATACATTTGCTGTTTACATAAACTCAAATTACCAAATACAAAGTGATAACTATGGCCAACTCTTTAACGCCCTTATAGTCCAATTTTATTTTATTTTATTTTATTTTTTTTTTTTTTCCACTTATAAAATTCCCCTGAATTGGCAGAATATATAGTTTGCATTCAAGCAACAAGAGCATTCGGCTCTTGGCAGCAGAAAATAGCAAAAAGATACAAATACTTCAAGAAATCAGTAGTGCCAAGGCACCATAGTAAGCATAAAAGATATGATGTACGATATGCAGAGAAAAGGAACAATGGCAGGTATAATCTAGCATACATTCATTGCATAAACTTAAACAAGACTTCAGAAGTTTCATCATAACCAGATAGTTTTCATCAGAATGGTTGTGGTAATTTTGATACCAGTCGGCATCAATCTTGATATAAAATGGTATCTACCCAGTGTTTTTATGAAAGAACTAGAAAAGGAGTCCGGAGTGCTGGTCTAGTCTAATTTTCATTTCAGTATTCACATATTTTATGAGAATACTGGACAGATGTGTGTGTGTGTGTGTGTGTGTGTGTGTAATGTAGCAATACCTCGTGGCTTGAACCTTTTTTATGAGCCAGTGAACAACTTTTTCCAATAGCCAGAGGCTAAGCAATATCACCTTTCCATGGATTAATCAGGAAGAATGCCAGATTTGATCATCTCAGCAAGGAGTTCATATACTGAACTTGAATCACCATCTTGACAGAAAGCATTGAGCATCACCTTACAAAGCTCATGATCAGGAGATATCCCATCAGATAGCATCATACAGAAAAAATATTTTGCTTCAGTTATTAGAGACCTTTTGCATAATCTATTAATTACAGCACTATAATCTCTTATGGAGATTTCAAATCCTTTCTCCACCATCTGATCGAAGAGCTCCACTGCTCTAAGGGCATAACCCTTTGCACAATGTGCTTTGATTAATGTGGTATAAGCAACTTTTCTTAGATTGATGTTGTGGTCGTCAAGAAAAACCAATAGCCTGTCAGCATCATTCAGGTCACCATATACACAAAGACCATTGATGAGAACATTATATGTAACAGGAGTAGGCTCGAGATTATGCATTAACATCTCATTGTGCAACTGAAAAGCTTTCTTCAAGTCTCGAGCTCTGCAGAAACATTGAATGATGGTATTATATGTGATCTGATCTGGGGCTAGGTCCTTAGCATACATTTTCTCAACTACGTGGACAGCCTCTTGCAGCTTCCTCTGTCTGCAGAGTCCCTTGATAATTACAGTATAAGTTACATGAGTTGGATCTACAGCTTTTGCTTTCATCTCCCGGAGCAATTCAAGCATCCCATGAATGTTTCCCTGTCCACAGTAACCATTCATAAGAGTCGTATAGGTAACTGGACTGGGTAGCATTCCATGCAGTTCAATGGTATTCAACATCTGTTGGGCCTCAACTAGTTTTCCACTGTTGCAGAAACCATACATAAGCGTATTGAAAGTGACAACACTAGGAGTTATTCCTTTTTCAACTGCTTGTTCATATAACTGTAAGGCTGCTGCAATATTACCAAGTTTTACATATCCATCCATCATAATATTATACAAAACAATATCCTCTGTGATTGTTGCTAGAGTATCAAAATACTTCCTTGCCTCAGATATATCTCCTTTCTCGCGCAGACCTAAAAGAATAGCACGGTGTGCAGAGTAATGGGGAAGTATTCTCTTCAAGTACATTTCTCTATATATTTCAATAGCCCTTTGAACACTTCCTTGCTTGCATAGGCCATGAATGAGAATAGAACATGTTATAAGATCTGGTTCCAAGCCAACAGCTTCCATCTCATAATGCAATCTCAATGCTTCTTCTATTCGTCCACTTTTACACAAACTGCTAAGCAGTACACTATACAAAATGACACTCAATTGAAAACCCCTTGAAAGCATCTCTTCCCGCAGCTTAAGGGCTTCCTCAATATTCCCAGAATGGCAGTGCCCACATATTAGAATTGTATATGTAACATGATCAGGATTTAACCCTTTAACCAACATTTTCTGAATGACCTGCTGAGCTCCAGTCATTAAACCAAGAAGACGAAAACCTTTACAAAGAATATTATAGGTCACTGTGTCAGGGTGTAGCCCATGCCTCTCCATGTCTTTTGTAAACTCCAAAGCTTCTTCCAAAGAACCTGCTACACACAGCCCATGAATAAGAATATTATAACTGTACGAATCAGGAAGTAGTCCATACTTGAATATCATACAAAAAAACGACTTGGCAATATCCACAAAACCCAATTTACAGAACCTCGACATAATGGTATTAAATGGAACAACTGAAGGCCCATTCTCCTTCCTTTGAGCATCCAAGAGAAACGAAACTGCATCTCGTATGCTGGCTTGCTCACACAGTCCATCTATAAGTATAGAAGTAGTGTACTCACTCTGAGGAGTTCCACTGTCCTTAATTTCATCATACACATTCCACATGATATCCGTGTGCCTTAAATTATGCAACAAGCAATTATACGTTGCCGTGGAAACTTTCAAATCCAGATCTTTCATCTTAGCAAGAACAGTCAGGGCATCATAAACCATGTCACTTCTCGAATAAGAAAACGCCAAAACATCCCACACTACACCACTCGAGTCCCAGTCCCTAAATCTACTCAATAGCAGCTCACACAGTGATGTTGCAGTACCAGAACCTATCACAAATCACCAGAAATACATATAAACAACAAACTGTGCAAAACAATGTTAAACACACAAAGCAAATACTAATGTGACCCCAAAACCAACACCAATTCATAAGTTATTTAAACCAAACTATAAGCTATTCAAGGGCTTTAAGTCAACAAAATCCATACCTTCCTCCTCCACCATTTTCTTCATAACCAAACGCAACTCCTCAAACCACCTTTTCGCCGCTAAAACATGAGAAACTGCGAAACTCGAAACCCTTGAAGGCCGAAAACCGTACTCATTCCTCAACAAATTGAAGAAACCGAAACCCGATTCAGGGTCCTCAAGGCTCAACCTTTCGATAATAATATCCACCTGGGTCTGATTCAAAGTCGAAATAATATTCCTATAGTAATGGTCACCGTTAATTCGACCCAAACCCAAGATTCTCAGGCCGGTGATGAGTTCGGAGACATTGATCGTGCTGCTTGGGCCGGCGGTGGGCTTTGCGGCAAAGGCTGAGGATTTAGTGAAGATGAGGGAAGAGAGGGTTCGAAATTTTTGAAGAAAATGGATGGGCTTCTTCCATTTATGGATGTGATTGAGCATGGAAATTGGGGATTAGGGTTTAAGCAAAAGGGGGCTCAGGGAGTGTTTGAATCCAAGGAAGTGGAAAATCTGAGTGTGGAGAGGTATGAGGAAAGAGAGAGTACATCAAAGATGGAAGCTTTAGTGAGGAAGACTGGGTGTGGGAGGTTTAGGGTTTTAGGGAGCCGTTGGCTTCCCGGCAATTTTGAAGGGTTGTGGTTATGAAAGAGAGGAGTTTTTTTTGCAGGCTAAGTTTGGATGTCTGGGGCAAATGAAACCCCTACGGCGTCGTATTACTGTGTTTTAACCTAATTGATCAAAAGAACTAGATCATGTTGGCAAATGTTGTGGTTTTTATGAGAATATGATTGCATGATAAAAGGTTTTTTTATTTTTGGGTTTTTGTCCATTTACACCATTTTTAGAGATTTTTTTCCCACTTACCCCATTAAGTTTTTTTAATTCTCTCTTACCCAAAACACTCTAAGGAGTTCTTCCCTAATACCCAATTAAGATTTTTTTTTTTGTTTTTTAATTTTTTTTAATACCATTTTACCCTCACCCCTTTGTTACTTAGAGAGAGAGAGAAAATGGAATAGAGAGAAACCATGAGAGACTTCGCCGGAGCCCGGTCACCGGCCGCCGGAATCCGGTCAATTTTCGCTGGATTCCGGTCAACGGTCGCCGGATTCCGGTCACCGGCTACCGCCCACCGGAATTTGCTGAAAATCTCACCGGAAAGTTTTTTTGCACCCAATAGACATGTATTGCCCCCTAATAGACGTCTATTGCCCCTAATAGATGACTATTCAGCCATGTATTGCCCCCCAATAGATGACTATCAGCCATGTATTGCCCCCCAATAGACATCTATTGCCCCCCAATAGACGTTTCGATTACCGAAATGAGAACTAATTTTTCTAAAATTACACAAATATAACTTTAATTAAAGAAAAAAAAAAAAGATTACATTAATTCAAAACGTCTATTGCCCCCCAATAGACGTCTATTGCCCCCCAATATCAGCTATCTATTGGGGCAATAGACGCTTCAACAGACGTCTATTGCCCCAATAGATTTTTTTTTTTCATTTTTCTTTCCTTTGGGGCCTCCTGACCCATTTTACCAAACAAAAACGAAAAAAAAAAAAAAAACGAATGAGAGAAATTGATTTGGGCACCCAGATAATAACTCTGGGCACCAAATCATATTTCTACATTCTCCTCTGCCACTGGCCTGCGTTGAGCACCGGAGCAACGGTGGAGTGGGATCGAACGCCGTGATGCGCAGCGGAGACGGCGGAGTGGAGCGGAAGCCGGAATCTGGGCAAGAAGTCGACGCCGCGCCGGAGGTGAAGATCGGGGAGTGCATAGACGTCGGAGATGCACAGCACCGAGTTGGTCCTCAACACGTCAACTTTCCGGCGAGCTCTTTCATCAGAGAGAGACAGAGTGCATCGCCTGCAGTTACTGGAGAGAGAGAGAGAGATGGGACGGGATCGTGGTGGAGAGAAATCTGCCACCTCTGCCGTGCGATGGATTAAAGTGAGCGTCGGAATTATGCCCGCCTCGGCCGCCGCGGTCCCAGTCCTTCACCGGAGAGAGAGAGAGAGAGATGGTGCAGATCTGATAATGGAGGATGAGAGAGAGAGAGGTGCTGCAGATCCGGAAAAGAGGAGAGAGGTCTCTTGTAATTAATTAATTAAGGAGAGGGCAAAACTGTCATTTTGTTTTAAACAGGGTAAGTGGGAATAAAATTCTGTTGCTGGGGTAAGTGGGATAGTTTTTGTTCATTTTGGTGCTTTGGGTCAAGGACCCTTTATTTTTTGTCGCCAAACTTCAGCAAATTGAAGAGAACTCTCAATTTGGTATTTGGACATTCCTTCACATTTTTCTCCCCTAAACTTCCTCTTTTATCTTTCACTTGTGTTTTTTTGCACCCTTTTTTTCTCCCTTACTTTCCTCTAGATATGATAAACACTGATATTTCTTCTCATTCATCCTTATATAGATTAAAAACAAAAAAAAATAAAAACTCATGATCACCATTCAAAGGTGGAAGAAGGTAAGGTATGAAATCGTTTTTACATCATATCCATGCCTTTTCTGTGTTTTTTTTTTTTCTTTCTCAATCCAAAATTGACAATTGCTCCATATGCTATCTCATTGGATTTACATCTCCATTGTTTAGCTCTTGATTTCAATCCTATTATTGGATCTGTGTAATCTGGGTTTTGTATATCATGAATTCTTTGGGTTTAAGTTGTTGATTAATGGTTGATGCATGTTTCTTAGTTTTGTTTGTTTGTTTTTTTTTTCTGTTGTTGCAGAGGAGTAAAATTGTACAATAAATGAAGGAGGTTCAAACAGTAAATCTGTGGAGATTTGAATAGAACCCACCCTTTATTAAAATTAAAATAAATAAATAAGATTATATACAAGATTTAGGAGGGGAACTAATTGTCACATATAGGGTGACTAAATGCTTGATGTTTCAGAATATTGGCATTTGTTTAATATGGATGATCATAGAGTTATATATATGATACACCACACTGTCACCAACTTGGAAGATGAATAATGTACAAAATTAAAGAGTTCTTGGCGTCATATCCCTCTCCTGTTTATTTTATAAAATTGATAAGAATCAAGATGTTGAATAGAAGACAGTGTAAGCTACTTCATATAAAACTATATGAATTTGTGACAAGCAACCCAAGAAGAAGATGATACTTTGACTAAACAAGTTAAGAGAGACTATTTCTAAAGGAAAACAAGCATGATCAGGTATATATGATGGATGGGATATCTTTTTCTGTGTAGGCAACAAGTATGCCTCAGACCTTGAGAGTTGAGAGGCTACAGATATAACTAAGAGTAGGAGTTAAGAATGTAATTGTTTTGGACCCATTACCCATCACGCTTGTGGTGAGCTGAACCAATCACCACACCTATAACAAATTTCCCTTTGAAATTATGGGAGTACTCCTACTACTGCATTCTTCTTTATTAGAAAAAAAGAGAGATTCTTAAGCAGAACAGTGATCCAGACAGGTTCGTGGTTAATTTGCTAAGCAAATCATTTAGAAAATTTAAGTGACAAAGAATCTTAAAATATTCAGCTCCATAGATAATTGACCACCAAGAAAATCTTAGCAACCTCTAGAACCTGATCTAGTTAGTGATCTGCTGCACATCACGGGGAAGCAACTCAAACAAGTCAGATAGTTCCATTCATTTAGAAATGCATAAATTTCCATGTCTTTGTTGCTTTTTCAATGGGAAGAAGCATTAAATATTTCAGGTTAATTTGGAACAAACGTATTCAAGAAAAAATAATGTTTATACCCCTTCCCAGTATACTATTTTGGATTTTGCTTGGAAACGAAGGTGGAAATGGTAATCCATAGTTATGCATGAAACTCACACTTCACCAACCAACTTTAAGCATAACCCATTTCCATACCTCAAATTTCATTTGATTGTCAATACCTTATATAACTCAATCCACTTTAACATATCTATCCCATTTAAGCAGGAGACACAGCTTCATTTCTTTGTCCTCTGCAACATGTCTAAAGCAAATGTAAGAAGACAATTAGTACTTCTGGAGAAGAACAAGGTTCCCAAGGAGAAGAGTACTACTAGTGCTTTCAGCTCCCACTTTTCTTATAAACACCTAAAGAGAATCTACCCAATTGGGCTTCACAAGAGTTCTTCATCTTCCTCTCTATCTCTATCATCCTTATCCTTGTCTTTGTCAGAAAACTCCATTGACTCTTCTTCTATCATTGATTCTACTTCTCCACTCGATCAGAAGATTTCATCAGCACTCCGCCTCATTGCACCACCGCCCCAAAGAAGAGAGTCTCCGGTGCCTAAAGTTGTCCAACAGCAGAATCAGAGCTTCCAGGATACTGATAATGGGGAGTTGAGGAGGTGCAATTGGATAACAAAGAATAGCGGTAAGTTATATATGAAAGTACTGTAGCATAAATATTTCATCATCCATTGCAGAATATATACTTTGTTGATTAATTTGAACTAGAGCAAGAAACTAGATTGAAATGATACCATATACACTATAAGTCTGAATACAGGTCTGCAATAGCAACCTTTAAGCAATGCGTAGGGATATGTCAACTGCTGATGTCAAATTTTGAAGGCATCAAACTATAGACTTCTTCATATAAGTTGTTAGTTCGACATACATTAGTGGGTGGCTCGGACTATTTCATGGAGTCTCAAACATGGTATCAAGGTCTTAGTTCTGGGAGTCTTGCATTCGAAAACCTTATTAAATTTTCGACTTCTTTGTTGGTTTGCAAGATATAGGATGGACCTAGACAAAATTGTGGGATGTGGATTCTAAAGAAAATGATAGTAAGCATGATAATCATTAAGAAAGTCATCAATGATATTTATTCCATTACTATGTACCAAAGTGGTTGAGATTTCAACAAAGTGTCCTATATATCATAGACACATAGTCAATTGTTAACTGTAGCGATTCTTAAAGATAATAATAAAATTGACAACAACATGATGAGGCAAACATTTTACCACTCTTCTCGATCTAAAGCATATATCTGAAGTGAAACTAATTCAAAGAATGAATGATTGCTACATTTTTCTGAAATAGTACTTGACCAACAATATTCTCTCTACCTACTACAACTTTTTGATTATCCAACTCAAGTATAATCACAATGCATGCATCTTTCTGATCAAAAACGTGAAAGAAGAAATTCTTTTAATTCTTTTTATTTATGAGTATATGCAGACATTCATTGATTGTAGGGTTTGATGTATGCAGATAAAGTTTATGTTGCATTTCATGATGAATGCTGGGGAGTTCCAGTATATGATGACAAGTATGTCCTTAATTTAGAACTTTTTATTAATCAAACTTATTTAACCACTAATCATGGTTGGAGTGCTGGTTATGATCGATAATTACTAAGTGCGTGGTAGTTAATCATTGTCATTACAGTCAATTGTTTGAGCTGCTTGCACTGTCTGGTATGTTGATGGACCACAATTGGACTGAAATTGTGAAAAGAAGGGAGCTATTCAGGTAAATATGTCACCTCAAATTTTTCCAACTATTCAGATAATGTGACTAATGAGTAGTACATGCATGATTGAATATATAATCTTATGGTGCATGATTTAATAGTTTCTTGCTTACATAGGGAAGCCTTTTCTGGATTTGATCCAAACACAGTTGCCAAAATGGGGGAGGAGGAGATTGAAGAGAGAGCTTCCAACAAAGCTTTAATGTTGCCAGACTGCAAAGTCAGGTGCATTGTAGACAATGCCAAATGCATATTGAAGGCAAGCTAGCAACCTAGCTCATCTCAAAATTAACTAAACTTACATTGATCACCATTTTCACATAAACTGATATATCTCTATCTTAAATTATCAAAATGATCGAATACAGATTGTGAGGGAATGTGGATCTTTCAGTAGCTATATGTGGGGTTCTGTGAATCACAAACCAGTCATCAACAGGTTCAGACACCCGAGGAATGTTCCTCTGAGGAGCCCGAAAGCAGAAGCCATGAGCAAGGATTTGATAAAGCGGGGATTTCGATACGTTGGACCAGTCATTGTGTACTCATTCATGCAGGCTGCTGGGTTGACCATCGATCATCTTGTGGATTGCTATAGGTATAGTGAGTGTGTAAGCCTTGCAGAAAGACCTTGGAGACATATCTAGCTAGCTACTCATTCTCCTGTCTTAACTTGATAAGTTAATAACTTATGGCACGTTTACTTACTTGGAATGGAAAATAATCATGAATCGGAGACAAGTGGAATGAGAGAAGAAAGGAATCGGTATTGATTCCGGAGGAATGATTCCTAAACCCATCTCCCCCCTTCGTAATCGAATTCCTGAGCATTCAGGAATCGATTCCTGATAAATAGGTGGGACCTACACCAATTCTCATTCCTTCATGTGTTAGTAAACACAGGAATTCTTTTACCTGAAATCATTCCGATTCCTTTATGTGTTAGTAAACACAGGGGTATTTTTACTCCGTAATCATTCCATTACATTCCATTCCATTCTAAGTAAGTAAACGTGCCCTTAATTCTATGTATTGTCTGCCACTTCTGTAGAAATCAATAACTTAATGATTTATAAGTTCTTAATTATATATGTATGAAATTGTATAGCTAGGGAGCTAGCCTAGGATCCAAGTTGGATTCTAGAGCTCATCATTTTTCCATTTTTGTGTTTATGTATAATGTACCAAGTGAGTTGAAATATTTAATGAGAAAATGAATCGAAATTGCTATCTTTACATGTTGCAGAACTACCAAGAAGGAACACGCGCGAATGGTTCCCATCACAACATCTTAATATTTGCACATTAGTTTATTGTCTTGACTGGCTATTTTACTTTACTTTCGATTCGTATAGTTATTGCTTCTTTTCTTCCCAAAAAAAAAAAAAAAATTTATTGCTTCCTAAAGTTATTGCTATTTCTCCGGGCCTGTCCATGAAGCTTTGTTAGCTAAAGTAATCTAATTAATTTTGTTATTAATAAATAATCGATTGTCTCTCGCTAAAATAAACCTAAAAAAAATTCTTGTGCCCACATGCATTATGAGAATGTGAATGCCATTTTCGGTAATTCTCTCAGTCCGTAAGGGCCCGTTCGGTATCATTTTGCGATACTGTTTTTTGTTTTATGAATTCAAAAATTTATGAATTTGCGTTCGGTGCATTAAACTTGAAAAACAAGGAAAATAAATTTTAGGAAACAATTCAGGAACTATGAATAAATATGGGAAATGACTTTTTGACGTTTTCATTGTTTCCTGAAAACAACTTGCCCTACAATTAGAGAAAGTGATTAATTTTTTTTACTTTTAAGCACATAGATCCACAAACTCTTCTCCTCACTTTTGATCTTTCTCTCTTTCTTTCCCACAATTTCCATTGAGACTTATCATCTCTTCTCATGATCTCATCTACTTTATATGTTGTTTGAACTTTCTTCTTCCCCGTTTTTTTCAATCAATTGAAACTTGCAGAATTATGCAATAGAGAAGAATGAAGGATTTAGAAAATCTCTCTTTCACGTGTCAGATCTAATTTATACGGATGATTTAGGGTGAAAGCTTCGGTATTTTATGCTTCAATATAATTGGATTATCTCATGGGCAAGAGGAATTAACAACTAAGGTTGAGACGTTTGATTGAATTATCTTTTTGAACTAAAGATTCAAGAGCTTGCAACTTCATATGATATATTTTATAAACAAATTTGAGGGATTTGATTCTTCTTGTTCAATCTCCTTCACAATACTCTGTTTCTTTTCTCATAACAACCAATAAAGGATTCATAATCAATACAAACAAAATAGTCAATTTTTCATGATTACTGATGAAAAACTAAATAGAGTGCTATAGATATGTTTTTTTTTTTAAATGATAGATATGTTTTTGATATTTCAAGTTTTGAAATACTTGTACCGAACATGTATTTACATATTAAAAACTTGTAGTTTAATTCCCCATTTTCATTCTACAATCCAGTATTACAAAAATAATTTCATAAAACGTTATAGGACACACCCTAAGTTGGTAAGTAATTCTTAACTTTTCCACTTTTTCAAATCTAGCTACCAAATGTTTGTCATACATCTACTTACAGATGTAACAACAAATTTATTGCCATTATGGTAATGTGAATATGTTTTTATGTACGTAATCAGTCCACTTAATTGCCACCTTTCTACAAGTTTGTAACAAATTTGTTATCCAACTAAGGGTTGTTTGGGAGGAATAGTATTTCTTTTAGGGTTGTTTGGGAGGAATAGTATTTCATTTACCCCATTTCTAGGGATTTTTTTCCTACTTACCCCATTAAGTTTTTTTAATTCCCTCTTACCCAAAACACTCTAAGGAAGTCTTCCCTGATACCCCATTAAGGTTTTTAGTTTTTGTTTTTATTTTTTTTAATACCATTTTACCCTCACCCTTTTGTTACTTAGAGAGAGAGAAAATGGAAAAGAGAGAAACCATAGGAGACTTCGCCGGAGCCGGTCACTAGTAGCCGGATTCCAGCCAAATTTCGCCGGATTCCGGTCATCGGCCGCCGCCCACCGGATTTTTTTAAAAGCCTCTATTGCCCCCAATAGACGTTTATTGCCCCCCCAATAGAGGGGCAATAGACCTTTATTGCCCCCTAATAGACGTCTATTGCCCCTCAATAGAAGGGAAATAGAGGTCTATTGCCCCCCAATAGTCTATTTCCCCTTAATACACGTCTATTGCCCCCAATAGAGGGGCAATAAAGGTCTATTACCCCCCAATAGACGTCTATTACCCCTAGTAGAACTTTTGGTCACCGAAATGGGAACTAATCTCAGTAAAATTAGACAAATAAAACTTTAATTAAGGAAAAAATAGAGGATATTACATCAATTCAAAACATCTATTGTTCCCCAATAGACGTCTATTGGGGGCAATAGACGTCTATTGCCCCCCAATAGAACCCTTTTTTTTTTCTTCTTTCTTTCTGGGCCTTCTGCCCATATTTTACCAA
Source organism: Rosa rugosa (assembly GCF_958449725.1). Classification (NCBI taxonomy): domain Eukaryota; kingdom Viridiplantae; phylum Streptophyta; class Magnoliopsida; order Rosales; family Rosaceae; genus Rosa; species Rosa rugosa. The sequence continues at coordinate 6,555,017 of NC_084824.1, read as the reverse complement.
AAAAAACAAAAATTGATTTGGGCACCCAGAAAATGCTCTGGGCACCAAAATTGATTTGCATCGCTTTCCGGTATCAGGAGCATTCAATGCACCAACTACGGTGCCTTCTGATCCAGTACCGCCGTAGTTGTCCCTGTGACCGAGGTTGACTCTGGCCTCCGCCGTCGAAAACAAACACTGTGCGGTCAATCGTTCAACAATCTTCTCCGGCACCACCAGCTTCGGCCAGGTAGGCTCCACCGTGCGCTCCAACTCCTCCAAATCAGACTCCTATACATTCATTCCACCACAAAAATTTAATCAAATCGAAAATCCAAAACGCAGACCATAATCAAAATCATACAAGCCTAGAAACTCAAACAAATTTCCGAAAGATTAAGATAGAATCCTTAAGAGCTTTTGATGTCGAGTCTCTTCGCCGCAACCGGAGATGAAGTGGAAGGAGAGTAAGGGAACGGCAAAGCTGATGATGCCTCAACCGGAGAAAAGCTCGGCCGAGTACGACGCTAGCTGCGAAGAAAGCTCCGAAACTCCTAGTCCAGGCAGTGCCGGCGTCGTGCATGGGAGGGAGGGAGGGGGGAGAGAGAGAGAGAGAGAGATCCGATCTGCTCTGGAGGATGAGAGAGAGTGCAGATCGTGGAGAGAGGAGAGAGTGAAAGAGAGAGACACAGGGTACGTGTAATTAATTAATTAAGTCAAGGGTAAAATTGTCATTTTACTTTAAATAGTGTAAGTGAGAATAAAAATTTGTTGCTGGGGTAAGTGAGACAATTTTGGCTCATTTTGGTGCTTTGGGTCAAGGACCTTTTCTTATAATCTTTATGTGTGTATTCTTTCTTCTCTAGCTCTCATCAAGACATCAACATCTTTGATGGATTCCAACTTGCATAAAAAAATAAATGGATCTAGAAATAACTATACTGTTGCGATAATCAATCTTTATTTATTTTTTAATTAAATAAGGGATTATATGCTATTAGCTCCTCGGAGGCAGACAATTTAGAGAAAAAGTCTCACCTTCAAACCCTAAAGTGAAGAGTCTACCACACCCTGGGAGCCCACCGCTCGTCCCCTTATTTATATTTTTATTAATAATAAAGAAAATTAGAAAATAGAGAAGGGAGCTAGGACAAAACTCAAACCCCAAAAGTACATACAAGAGAAAGAAATAAAAGATGGAAAGAATAAAATTTCATCTTTGGAACAAGAAAAAGAAGAAAGAAACTCCAAGAAGCCCAAAGCAACATCAAGAAGAAACACGAGACTAAGGGAACCCCTAGCCTGGTCATCCATTTTCAAGTATGGAGAAATCTCAGGTGGTGGCGAGACATGCCAAATCAGAGATGAAGAAGTGCAAACCCAAATTTGTTAACCTATCTGCTACAGAATTGTCTTCGCGAAGAACATGAGAGCAGTGATCGAAACTCATTGACTGAATACAAGATAAACAATTCAACCAAGCAATGCGCAGTGGCCAAGGAGGGGCAAATGAGGTAGAGGTGATACATGCAAGAACAGTCATCGAATCACTCTCCAACCAAATACAATGCCAACCCATTTGAAAAGCAATTTCAATATATCCCAATTATAACTCCCATTAACTCAGCAAAGAAAGTTGACTACTAACCTAAACCTTGACAATAATTAACTTCCAAAATACTGACCATTCGAAACTCAAAAAACACCACCACAAGCTGCATGGCTAGGATTACCTTTTAGCTAACCCGTTAGTGTTAATCAACAAAAAAATAAGGGTGGTACTAAATAATTAACCGTGGAACAACTGATCTTTGAAAAACCGGTTGGATTCTCAAGTTCACTAGCAACTGAGAGTCCAACATAGCGCAGGAATAACAAGGCAAATGAGGAGCAGCAAACCGTAACCAAGATTCAATAGAGCGAAAACCCACATATAAGAGAAGGCCTTTTATTATAAAAAAAAATAAAAATTACTACATGTTTTCCAAATAACCATGAAAGCAAACAGACAACCCGCAAACCATAAACCTTTTAGTTGAGGAGAAAACGGTTTACCAACAATTATACTCCATAAGTCACCAATAGAGTCATGAGTTGGTAAAGAAGTACCAAATTAGCATGACAACCATTGCCAAACATGTTGAGTGAAGGAAAAAGAAACAAATAAATGAGTTGAATCGATCCTCAACAGTGCAACAAGAGCAAAGCTGACATACCGAAACCAATGGAATGCTTTGTCGTTGAAGTTGGTCATCGATAGCTAAATATAACTTGTTATGGAGAAGCGCCAAACAAGTATAGAGAACCATATACTTGTTTTGGTGGAATAAAATGCCTCCAAACTTGAGCTTGTAAGCCATTAGAAGCAAAATGTGGACGGAAAAGGAGAAGAACCCAACACAGTGAAAAGTCAACTGCGTTTAATCCCAAGGATCGACCTATATAATTAATCAACCAAGAAGAAAACAAAAGAATAAAAATCGATCAGCTTAGTATAGCTAGTCAAATAATGATTGTGATTGATTCATGACTGCTGGACAGGAAAATACTCTTATACTGAAGGCCATGCATGCGTAGCATATTACGTCATGGAACAAAGTCTTCTTTAATTAAAAACTCGTTCCTTAGTTGAATTTTAAGACCATATCCATGCGTAGCATATTATGTCATTGTTGCCAGCTTAGCTACCTAGGGTTTCGAATCTATATATAAGATCTCGCAATCTAACATGAAATATCAGCAGAGAGCCAAAAAAAAGAAAGCAAAACTAAAGATGACTTCTTTGGGAGGCCTAGCAATCACTCTTTCAGGCTTTGTGTTTCTCTACCTTCTTCTTGTAGCTCTCATCAAGATCTTTTACAAACAATGGTGGATTCCGACGCGCATTAAGAAAAAGATGAATGTGCAAGGAGTCACAGGCCCTCCTTACAGACTTATCCACGGGAACACCAAAGAAATCGCCAACATGATAAAGGAAGCAATGAGCAGGCCC